>NC_057812.1:486766713-486768575 GCF_018294505.1 Triticum aestivum | reverse complement strand
TTCGCCGGCACCGCCACCGCCATCGCCGGCAGCTGCCTTCGCTCGCCGGACTTCTCCGCCGCCTCGCCGGAGTGCCCTCCTCCACCTCGCTGCGCCGGCGCCACCCCGTGGCCGCCCGGCCCCGGATCTGGCCGGAATAGGTCCGGAGCGACCGGATCCGGCCGTCCCCACGTCTCCCCGCCGTGCCCGCCTGCCGGAGTCGCCGCTACGCCGCCGTTGACCTAGGGCGCCGCCGCCCCTGTTCCTGTTCGTGCGCCAGGCGCGAGGAGGACAACGCCCTCGCTCACCTGGGCTGCCTCCCTCGCTCGCTTGGGCCACCTTGGCCTCCCAGGCCCAGCGCCCGAGTCCGGCCCAGCGCGCCGCCCCCGCCTCGGCCTGCCCTCTCTCCGCGCCGGCCTGCTTCTCCTCCAGCTGGGCCAAAGCCCATGGGTGAGCCGCACCCAGCGCCCCGCCTCTGTTTTTTTTCCTCCTGTTGGGCCAGCTTGTTTCGGCCCATGCCATGTTTTTTTCAGCGCCTGGCATTTTCCTATTTTTCCAGGAGATTGTCAGTTTTGCAGAATAGTCCCCCTAGTTCATGCGTTTAATAACTCACTAACCGTGCATCGGATTAAAATGATTTATATATGAAACTTGCTCAGAATTTTGTGTAGATTAATAATATCCAACTTCCACCCATGTTTAAAATGTTAAAAATGCTGTTTGATTAAATTTGCTCCTATGCCATGTTAAAATGATTTAATTCATAACTAATTCACCGTAACTCCGAATTTAATAAATTATATATGTAAATGGGGTAGAAAAAGGTCTAGTTTAACATGTTGCACTCATCTTCCATGTTTAACAACTCTAAAATAATGTTTAGGGCAGAACAGTACCAAACCTAATTTATGCTCATGAGGAGTTTCCGGAATTGTTGTTCGTTGTTTCCGGCCTCATTTAACCTTGACTAGATAGGTAGTTTTCATTTGCTTCACCCTCTTGCCATGTTTAACAACATTTAACATTGTTGGGTACATAAACGAGATCAAACTAAATTACTTGTATGTGGTGTTTCGTCAATATGCAACGGAGTTGCATATTGAGCTCCACTTAATTTGTAGGATTGTTTGTGCACTTTGCCATGCCATGCATATTTAAACCGGACATGCACCATACTTGATTGTGCATCATGCCATGTTCATGTCGTGGTTGTTTACTATGTTGTGTGTTTCTTTTCCGGTGTTGCTTCTTCAGGTTGGTTCCGATAACGTCGCGTTTGTGAGGAACCGTTCGTCTACGTCCGTTTGTCTTCTTCATGGACTCGTTCTTCTTCCTTGCGGGATTTCAGGCAAGATGATCATACCCTTGAAATCACTACTATCTTTGCTATGCTGGTTTGCTCGCTCTTTTGCTATGCCAATGCTACGATGCCTACCATTTGCTTGTCAGCCTCCCAATTGCCATGTCAAACCTCTAACCCACCTTGTCCTAGCAAACTGTTGATTGGCTATGTTACCGCTTTGCTCAGCCCCTCGTATAGCGTTGCTAGTTGCAGGTGAAGATCGGAGACCGTTCCTTGTTGGAACATCTTTTATTTACTTGTTGGGATATCATTATATTGCTATGTTATCTTAATGCATCTATATACTTGGTAAAGGGTGGAAGGCTCGGCCTTATGCCTGGTGTTTTGTTCCACTCTTGCCGCCCTAGTTTCCGTCATATCGGTGTTATGTTCCCAGATTTTGCGTCCCTTACGCGGTTGGGCTATTATGGGAACCCCTTGACAGTTCGCCTTAAGTAAAGCTCTTCCAGCAATGCCCAACATTGGTTTTACCATTCTCCACCTAGCCTTTTTCTTTCCCTTGGGTCGGCCAGCCCAAGGG
>NC_057812.1:486723978-486766443 GCF_018294505.1 Triticum aestivum | reverse complement strand
TCCTCTGAGTGTTGGTCCAACTGAGCGATGTCCGAGGCTATCAGGGGCAACTCTGGGCTGGCTTACCCGACGTCTGGCTCATCTGAGTGTGCCCTGAGAAAGAGATATGTGCAGCTCCTATCGGGATTTGTCGGCACATTCGGGCGGTGTTGCTGGTTTAGTTTTACCCTGTCAAAATGTCTTGTTGTACCGGGATACCGAGTCTGATCGGAATGTCTCGGGGGGAGGTCTATTCCTTCGTTGACCGTGAGAGCTTGTCATGGGCTAAGTTGGGACACCCTGCAGGGATTTGAACTTTTGAAAGCCATGCCCGCGGTTATGGGCAGATGGGAATTTGTTAACGTCCGGTTGTAGAAAACCTGAACTTGACCTTAATTAAAATGAATCAACCGCGTGTGTAACCGTGATGGTCTCTTTCCGGTGGGGGCCGGGAAGTGAACACGTTTGTTGGAGTTATGCTTGACGTAGGTTGTTCTAGGATCACTTCTTGATCATAGATTCTCGGACATGCTTTGCTTTCTCTTCTCGCTCTCTTTTGCGTATGTTAGCCACCATATATGCTAGTCGCTTGCTGCAGCTCCACCTCATACCTTTACCTTACCCATAAGCTTAAATAGTCTTGATCGCGAGGGTGCGAGATTGTTGAGTCCCCGTGGCTCACAGATACTTCCAAAACCAGCTTGCAGGTGCCGATGAGTCTGTGCAGATGACGCAACCAAGCTCAGGAGGAGCTCGATGAAGATCTTGCTCTTTGTGTTGTTTCGTTCTAGTTGATCAGTAGCGGAGCCCAGTTGGGGTCGATCAGGGACCTTTGTCGCATTTGGGGTTCTTCTTTTATTTTGGCTTCGTAGTCGGGCCATGATTGTATTTGATTGATGTAATGCTTTATTCATGTAATTGTGTGAAGTGGTGATTGTAAGCCAACTATGTTTTTCTTTCCCTTATGTATTACATGGGTTGTGTGAAGATTACCTCACTTGCGACATTGCTTTCAATGCGGTTATGCCTCTAAGTCGTGCTTCGACACGTAGGAGATATAGCCGCATCGAGGGCGTTACAAGTTGGTATCAGAGCCTTCCCCGACCTTAGGAGCCCCATTGCTTGATCGTTCTTAGCGGACGAGTTGTGTCTAGAAAAATGTTTTGAGTCATTTAGGAATTATATATCGGAGAGTTTAGGAATTCTTTTTACTTCCCAGTCTCCTCATCGCTCTGGTAAGGCATCCTGACGTAGAGTTTTGACTCTTCTCTTCTCAAATTTCACTAAAAATTTTTAGGATCGCGCGGGTATCTTGGAATCGTTCCGATGGTTCTATGATGAGAACATAGACTTGGTGCCTCCTGTCAGGGGTTTAGTGGAAGTGTCCCGGGGAGTTGAGCTCTGAGGTGTTGTCATCATAATTTTATCGTTGCAGTTCTGGAATACCTGAGTTTAGTACGCCGACATCGAAAATCTCTTTTATGTAGTTCGTTGGTGAGATAACCTCGACGCCACCCAGTACTGGGGCAGGAGTTCGGGAGTATCGCCATAACTCGTATAATAGATGCTTTTCGAAGGTTGAGGTAGATGATTTCCGAAGGTTTCTTGGTTATGTGTTGAAGGATGGATACAGCTGGATGTAGGATTTGTTAGTTTTGGGTGAGATATTATGCTTCCCCTGTATCCCCAACACCTGATTGCATAACCAGAAAATTTCGGGAGTTTCATAGGTGGGAATTCAAGTAGCTCGTAGGATATCTTTCCGACAGATGTATGATATGAAATTGGGGTTCGACGTCTAGTGGTCCGCCTATTCACGGTCGGTTTTACAGTGGTCTCGTTGTGTCTTAAAGAGTCCTTGGCTATGCCAACTCGGGGACGCTTCGGATGTCATGTGCACTGCCTTGTACATGATGGTGATGTACGATCGAGCCCGTGTAGGCCCCACCACGAAAACTTCGGACGAAATCTCTATCATATGTTTGTTCCGGCTTATTCTGCAAGCCAATCCCTTTGTTTTTGTTTTGAGTTGTGGTATTCAAGTTGCTTCGAAGTAAAATGTTGATTCCATACCTTCCCCAAATGGTGTTCTCATATTCCTATGTGAATACTAATCCTTCTCGATCATCGAGTTTCTCATTTCAATTTCTTTTCAATCGGTGTGTCTCTCCTCAAGTGGATCCGATCATTTCAACATTCGCAAGATTCAATCTCAGCTTTCTCAATGGTGCTTGTTTCATTCGTCCCAAGCTGTCTTTGCTTTTCCCACCCACCCACCCTTCTTCTTCAAGGACTCAGATTTCTTATTCAAGTATCCTTTTATTGATGGGAAGCTTCTCCATTCCTTTTCTGTCAATATTCTTATCCGGTGATTCTCAAGAAGATGCTAACGAAGCTTCAAATTCGTCTCGCGTCACTCATTTTCTTCTCCGGTGGAACCAATTCAAGCTTTCGGTGTTGATCATATCTTTTTCCTCGTTTCAAATACCTTCTCATGCCGGTGCACCTCATATTCATTCACTTCTCGCTATTTAATTGTTCCGGAGTACTGAAGATATCTCGAAGATTCGTGTATCCACTCTTCTTTCATTCAAGCTATTTCGAGGATGTTATCTCTTTCAAGCCATTTAAATTCAACCGGTGCAATCTCTCTTTGAAATCGTTCTACGGTGTATCTTTTGAGTGGGCCCTAACCCACAGGTCTTTTCCCAGGATCTTACCTGAATCTTCTTATTCTCCCGGAGTTAATCTCAAATTCTTTTCCAAATTGTCATCAGTCAAATGTTTTCTCCTAGATCTTTCACAATTCTTTTCATCATTGGCTCAACTTTTCTATTCTTTATTCCGGAGTGCCTCTACAATTATTGTTGGTGTTTCTCGTCATCCCTCTCATCATATGAAGACCGAAGAAGATTGTCCTCTCAATCATGCTACATTCTCTTCAAGATCCGTGATTCTAGCTTGTTGCCATCCTCTCTTAATTATTTGCGATCGTGAGATATTTTTTTTCACCCATCCGGAGTAATTCACAGTATTTTCAGTTTGATTCTCCGGAGCCCATCATCTCATAATTATTCATTCCCAGCTTTCAGTTATCGTTCTCCTAATCTTACCGGTGCATCGTTCAAGTGTTCTCTAGTCAGCTCGTCATCTCTTCGTTCTCTCATATATAAATTCTCTCAAGCATCTTCATTCATTTTATAATTCTTCCCGGTGTTTCTTTATCTTCTCTTCGTTCATTTTTAATTCTTACGGTGGTTCGTTTAAGATTTCTATTCCTTCTTTATCATACCAATTCATTCGTTGTTTCGATTCCACCGGTGGTTAGTTGAAGACCTTCTCAAGTTGACGCTATATCTATCTTAACCCTTTCTACGAGAATAAGTAGTATGCCAAATCCATTGTTTGTCATCAATTTAATTGGTGAAGGATAGGCATAATGTAATTCTTATTCTTGTTTCATCCAAGTGATTAATTCCTTATTCCGGAGGCTCATCAAATTCTTGTTTCCATTTGTTCATTTTTCTTTACCGGAGTGCCAAGTTTTCTCTTTGTCTCGTTGTTAAGCTTCATCTAATCATTGCAAGGCTTCAACCTTACTCTTCTCATCTTCCTTTCCGTTTGATCATTCTTTTGTTACCGGAGTTCATCATGAAGGTTCTACATGTTGGTTCATCAAGGATTTAATTCTTTCTCGAAGTGTTCATCGAGATTATTTTCAAAGGAACTCAAGCTTTCATCATCTTCCTATCCGGAGTGCAATTCTTTCTTCCGTATTATTGGAGGTGGTATTATGTCATTCTTAATAATTTGAGTTCATGTTTCATAACTCACATGTTGTTATGAATGAGGTATTTTAATCCATCAATCTCGTCATTGGAATTATCTTGGGTTATATTTCACCTAAAGCCTTCCCTATGGCTTGTTGCTATCTATGTTGTTTATAAATGACCCAAGTTATTTATCTATCCTCCCGGTGAATTAAGCTTCTCATCTCCTTGTTGTTATCAATCTAATATATCGTTTTTGTTAGTGGAAGAATTTCACCTCATAGTTTTGAGATGTTCTCCATAACCCCACTACAACCTTGTTCTTTTCGTTGTCGGTTTTCTAACAACTCCGTTCGACCCTTCTTCTAAAGATGCTTTGTCAAGCTCTTTTGTGGCAGATGTTGGCTTTTCTTCTCCATTCTCCTATTGTAATGATCTGACTTCTATTCTTCTCTTCCGGAGGCATTGTGATGTTGCTCTCTTCCATCCTTCTTCTTGTGCTTGTCAGAACCTTGTTCTTTTCATGATTGTCCACTTAACCGGAGTGTTTTTCTATATATATCTTGCCCTTCAGCCTCAAGGGTTTCGCAATGTTCTTTGTTCCTCTCTTCTAACGGAGTGCTTTCAACTTCGCTCTTTCTCGTTGCATTCGTTCTTTCAATTTGTTCAACCTCTCAAGGTTCTTTGGTTTCACTCGTTTGTCATAGGAGCAACTTAGTTTTACCTCTTCTCTTTTCCTTCCGTTTTCCCTCCGGTGCCATTCTAGATCTCGGGACGAGATCCTCTCATAGTGGTGGAGTGTTGTAGCGCCCCGAGACCGATGTGCCAGGTGTCGTTCAGTTATTCGCTGTTGTTGCCTTGTCATTGCTTGCGTGTCATGCATTACATATCATGTCATCATGCGCATTTCATTTGCATATGTGTTCGTCTCATGCATCCGAGAATTTTCCCCGTTGTCCGTTTTGCATTCCGGCGCTTCGTTCTTCTCCGGTGGTCATTTCGAGCTTTCTTTTGTGTGTGGGGATTAAACATTTCTGGATTGGACCGAGACTTGCCAAGCGGCCTTGGTTTACTACCGGTAGACCGCCTATCAAGTTTCGTACCATTTGGACTTCGTTTGATACTCCAACGGTTAACCGAGGGACCGAGAAGGCCTCGTGTGTGTTGCAGCCCAACACCTCTCCAATTTGGCCCAAAACCCACCTAACTCTGCTCCATCATCTTGGTCATTTGATCATGATCGCGTGGCCGAAAACCGCACCTCATTTGGACTCTCCTAGCTCCCTCTACCTATAAATATGTGTCTCCCTCCGAAATTTCCGCGCAGATCAAACCCTAGATCCAACTCCCTCCGCGCCGCCGGACGTTTCTTCCCACGCCGGACATGTCCGCTGCCCCGCCACCTTACTTTGTCCAATCAGGAGAGGCCACGTCATCGTGCCGCCGCCCTCGTCCACTCCCCTCGCGCCATCTGTCCGCCTTCGTCGTCCCCGCGGCCGCGGCCCGCCGAGCCCATCGCGGGTCCGTGCAGGCCCGACCGCGCCGCCGCTCGCCGCGAGCTCCCGAGCCTCGCGCGCGTCCACGTCTGGCCGCCTCCTTCGCCGGCACCGCCACCGCCATCGCCGCAGCCGCCTTCGCTCGCCGGACTTCTCCGCCGCCTCGCCGGAGTGCCCTCCTCCACCTCGCTACGCCGGCGCCACCCCGTGGCCGCCCGGCCCCGGATCTGGCCGGAATAGGTCCGGAGCGACTGGATCCGGCCGTCCCCACGTCTCCCGCCATGCCCGCCTGCCGGAGTCGCCGCTACGCCGCCGTTGACCTAGGGCGCCGCCGCCCCTGTTCCTGTTCGTGCGCCAGGCGCGAGGAGGACGACGCCCTCGCTCGCCTGGGCTGCCTCCCTCACTCGCGTGGGCCGCCTTGGCCTCCCAGGCCCAGCGCCCGAGTCCGGCCCAGCGCACCACCCCCGCCTCGGCCTGCCCTCTCTCCGCGCCGGCCTGCTTCTCCTCTAGCTGGGCCGAAGCCCATGGGTGAGCCGCACCCAGCGCCCCGCCTCTGTTTTTTTTCCTCCTGTTGGGCCAGCTTGTTTCAGCCCATGCCATGTTTTTTTCAGCGCCTGGAATTTTCCTATTTTTCCAGGAGATTGTCAATTTTGCAGAATAGTCCCCCTAGTTCATGCATTTAATAACTCACTAACCGTGCATCGGATTAAAATAATTTATATATGAAACTTGCTCAGAATTTTGTGTAGATTAATAATATCCAACTTTCACCCATGTTTAAAATGTTAAAAATGCTGTTTGATTAAATTTGCTCCTATGCCATGTTAAAATGATTTAATTCATAACTAATTCACCGTAACTCTGAATTTAATAAATTATATATGTAAATGGGGTAGAAAAATGTCTAGTTTAACATGTTGCACTCATCTTCCATGTTTAACAACTCTAAAATAATGTTTAGGGCAGAACAGTACCAAACCTAATTTATGCTCATGAGGAGTTTCCGGAATTGTTGTTCGTTGTTTCCGGCCTCATTTAACCTTGACTAGATAGGTAGTTTTCATTTGCTTCACCCTCTTGCCATATTTAACAACATTTAACATTGTTGGGTACATAAACGAGATCAAACTAAATTACTTGTATGTGGTGTTTCGTCAATATGCAACGGAGTTGCATATTGAGCTCCACTTAATTTGTAGGATTGTTTGTGCACTTTGCCATGCCATGCATATTTAAACCGGACATGCACCATACTTGATTGTGCATCATGCCATGTTCATGTCGTGGTTGTTTACTACGTTGTGTGTTTCTTTTCCGGTGTTGCTTCTTCAGGTTGGTTCCGATAACGTCGCGTTTGTGAGGAACCGTTCGTCTACGTCCGTTTGTCTTCTTCATGGACTCGTTCTTCTTCCTTGCGGGATTTCAGGCAAGATGATCATACCCTCGAAATCACTACTATCTTTGCTATGCTAGTTTGCTCGCTCTTTTGCTATGCCAATGCTACGATGCCTACCATTTGCTTGCCAGCCTCCCAATTGCCATGTCAAACCTCTAACCCACCTTGTCCTAGCAAACCGTTGATTGGCTATGTTACCGCTTTGCTCAGCCCCTCGTATAGCGTTGCTAGTTGCAGGTGAAGATCGGAGGGCGTTCCTTGTTGGAACATCTTTTATTTACTTGTTGGGATATCATTATATTGCTATGTTATCTTAATGCATCTGTATACTTGGTAAAGGGTGGAAGGCTCGGCCTTATGCCTGGTGTTTTGTTCCACTCTTGCCGCCCTAGTTTCCGTCATATCGGTGTTATGTTCCCGAATTTTGCGTCCCTTACGCGGTTGGGCTATTATGGGTCGGCCAGCCCAAGGGTCATCTTTCCCTTGGGTCGGCCAGCCCAAGGGTCATCTTTATTTTACCCCCCCGGGCCAGTGCTCCTCTGAGTGTTGGTCCAACTGAGCGATGTCCGAGGCTATCAGGGGCAACTCTGGGCTGGCTTACCCGACGTCTGGCTCATCTGAGTGTGCCCTGAGAAAGAGATATGTGCAGCTCCTATCGGGATTTGTTGGCACATTCGGGCGGTGTTGCTGGTTTAGTTTTACCCTGTCGAAATGTCTTGTTGTACCGGGATACTGAGTCTGATCGGAATGTCTCGGGGGGAGGTCTATTCCTTTGTTGACTGTGAGAGCTTGTCATGGGCTAAGTTGGGACACCCTGCAGGGATTTGAACTTTCGAAAGCCGTGCCCGCGGTTATGGGCAGATGGGAATTTGTTAACGTTCGGTTGTAGAAAACCTGAACTTGACCTTAATTAAAATGAACCAACCGCGTGTGTAACCGTGATGGTCTCTTTCCGGTGGGGGCCGGGAAGTGAACACGGTTGTTGGAGTTATGCTTGACGTAGGTTGTTCTAGGATCACTTCTTGATCATAGATTCTCGAACGGGCTTTGCTTTCTCTTCTCGCTCTCTTTTGCGTATGTTAGCCACCATATATGCTAGTCGCTTGCTGCAGCTCCATCTCATACCTTTACCTTACCCATAAGCTTAAATAGTCTTGATCGCGAGGGTGCGAGATTGCTGAGTCCCCGTGGCTCATAGATACTTCCAAAACCAGCTTGCAGGTGCCGATGAGTCCATGCAGATGACGCAACCAAGCTCAGGAGGAGCTCGATGAAGATCTTGCTCTTTGTGTTGTTTCATTCTAGTTGATCAGTAGTGGAGCCCAGTTGGGGTCGATCGGGGACCTTTGTCGCATTTGGGGTTCTTCTTTTATTTTGGCTCCGTAGTCGGGCCATGATTGTATTTGATTGATGTAATGCTTTATTCATGTAATTGTGTGAAGTGGCGATTGTAAGCCAACTATCTTTTTCTTTCCCTTATGTATTACATGGGTTGTGTGAAGATTACCTCACTTGCGACATTGCTTTCAATGCGGTTATGCCTCTAAGTCGTGCTTCGACACGTAGGAGATATAGCCGCATCGAGGGTGTTACAACTAGATTGGTTGTTCTTGCCATGGGAGAAGTGCTTAGCTTTGGGTTCAATCTTGCGGTGTCCTTTCCCAGTGACAGAAGGGGCAGTAAGGCACGTATTGTATTATTGCCATCGAGGATAACAAGATGGTTTTTTTTATCATATTGCATGAAACTATCCCTCTACATCATGTCATCTTGCTTAAGGCGTTACTCTGTTTTTAACTTAATACTCTAGATGCATGCTGGATAGCGGTCGATGAGTGGAGTAATAGTAGTAGATGCAGAATCGTTTCAGTCTACTTGTCTCGGACGTGATGCCTATATACATGATCATACCTAGATATTCTCATAACTATGCTCAATTCTGTCAATTGCTCAACAGTAATTTGTTCACCCACCGTAGAATACTTATGCTCTTGAGAGAAGCCACTAGTGAAACCTATGGCCCCGGGTCTCTTTCTCATCATATCAATCTCCATCACTTTATTATTGCTTTGCTTTTACTTTATTTACTTTGCATCTCTATACCAAAAATACCAAAAAATATTATTTATCATCTCTATCAGATCTCACTTTCGTAAGTGACCGTGAAGGGATTGACAACCCCTAAGCGCATTGGTTGCGTTGAGCTATTGTTTTTGTGTAGGTACGAGGGACTCAAGCGTAGCCTCCTACTAGATTGATACCTTGGTTCTCAAAAACTGAGGGAAATACTTAGCTACTTTGCTGCATCATCCCTTCCTCTTCGGGGAAATCCAACGCAGTGCTCAAGAGGTAGCAAGAAGAATTTCTGGCGCCGTTGCCGGGGAGGTTCGCGCAAGTCAAGATTTGACTCCAGACAACGAGCCATTTCTGGTGCCGTTGTCGGGGAGTCTGCGCAAAAGTCAACATACCAAATACCCATCACAATCCCTATCTCCCGCATTATATTATTTGCCATTTGCCTCTCGTTTTCCTCTCCCCCACTTCACCCTTGCTATTTTATTTGCCCTCTCTCTCTATCCTCCCTCTCTTTCTCCGTTTGCCTCTTTTGCCTGCTTGCTCTTGTTTGCTCGTGTGTTAGCTTGTTTGCTTGTCGTCATGGCTAGTCTCATATCTTCTCCGTTGTCTCCCGAGAATGAAGTTCTAAATTTTAAACAAAGGGAGGGAGAAAATCTAAAAGATGCTTGGTATAGAATTTGCAATGCTCAAAATAGATCTACCAGGAAGCAATCTACTTCAGTTCTTCTCCGCAATTTTTATGTAGGTGTTAATCCTTGGTATAGATATATCCTCGATACCATTACCAGAGGGAATTTCTTGGGTAGCCATACTTTTGATTCTTATAATGCTATGTTAGATTTATTTGGCTCACCACCTCTTTTGGCTAATGGAACTATGTTAACTTTGGAGCATGTTATGCAAAGACTTGAAATTATTGAAAATAAAGTTGCTACTATTGAATTAATTGAAAATCTAGATAAAAAGATCCACAATCAAATTACTCAATATGGATTTAAGGTAGGAATGACTTTGAAAAATATTAAGAAAAAGGAACCCATAGTAATGAGAAGATAAACTTAGATTCTACTAGAATTGATAAACTTGAGGGTATCATTACAAACTTGGGAACCGCTTTTTCTTCCGTAAAGAATACTCCAAGTCCTCCTACTAAAATTGCCAAGCTTATGTATGTTCCTAAAAATAAGGGTGAATCATCTAGTAAGGAAACTGCGGATCTTAAATCTATAAGTATTCATCCCAATCTTTCTGCTATCATTAAGGAACCAATTTCTACAAATGAATTTTTCGATCTTGTGCCTAAGAGTTTGATAATCACTATAAAGAAAGAAATTCCTAAGGGAAGTAGATGCCTCATCGAAGAATTGCCTACCAAAGATGGCAATACCTACATCTATTCTTGCTTGTTATGCCTAGCTAGGGGCGTTAAACGATAGCGCTTGTTGGGAGGCAACCCAATTTTATTTTTTATTTCTTGCTTTTTGCTCCTGTTTAGTAATAAATAAATTATCTAGCCTCTGTTTTGGTTGTGTTTTTTGTGTTTTATTAGTGTTTGTGCCAAATAGAACCGTTGGGAAGACTTGGGGAAAGTCTTGTTGAACTTGCTGTAAAAAACAGAAACTTTAGCGCTCACGAGAACTGCTGTAATTTTTAATTGGAAAGTGATATTTAGTTAATTATTTTTTCAGATGATTAATAGATAAATTCCTCACGTCCAGAAATTTATTTTAGAATTTTTGGGGTTCCATATATTGCGCTAGCTACAGATTACTACAGACTGTTCTGTTTTTGACAGATTCTATTTTTCATGTGTTGTTTGCTTATTTTGATGAATCTATGGCTAGTAAAATAGTTTATAATCCATAGAGAAGTTGGAATACAGTAGGTATAACACCAATATAAATAAATAATGAGTTCATTACAGTACCTTGAAGTGGTATTTTGTTTTCTTTCGCTAACGGAGCTCACAAGTTTTGTACTTTAAGTTTTGTGTTGTGAACTTTTCAAGTTTTGGGTAAAGATTTGATGGATTATGGAACAAGGAGTGGCAAGAGCCTAAGATTGGGGATGCCCATGGCATCCCCAAGATAATCTAAGGACACCTAAAAGCCAAAGCTTGGGGATGCCCCGGAAGGCATCCCCCTTTTCGTCTACTTCTATCGGTAACCTTACTTGGAGCTATATTTTTATTCAACACATGATATGTGTTTTGCTTGGAGTGTCTTTTATGATTTGAGTCTTTGCTTATTATTTTACCACAATCATCCTTGCTGTACACACCTTTTGAGAGAGCCATACATGATTTGGAATTTGATAGAATACTCTATGTGCTTCACTTATATCTTTTGAGCTTTATAATTTTGCTCTAGTGCTTCACTTATATCTTTTAGAGCACGGTGGTGGATTTGTTTTATAGAAAATATTGTTCTCTCATGCTTCACTTAGATTATTTTGAGAGTCTTAATAGCATGGTAATTTTCTTAAAATCCTAATATGCTTGGTATGCAAGATTAATAATAAAACTTTCTTATGAGTGTGTTGAATACTAAGAAAAGTTTGATGCTTGATGATTGTTTTGAGATATGGAGGTAATAATATCAAAGTCATGCTAGTTGAGTAGTTGTGAAATTGAGAAATACTTGTGTTGAGGTTTGCAAGTCCCGTAGCATGCACGTATGGTAAACGTTATGCAACAAATTTGAAACATGAGGTGTTATTTGATTGTCTTCCTTATGAGTGGCGGTCGGGGATGAGCGATGGTCTTTTCCTACCAATCTATCCCCCTAGGAGCATGCGCGTAGTGCCGAGGTTTTTGATGACTTGTAGATTTTTGCAATAAGTATGTGAGTTCTTTAAGACTAATGTTGAGTCCATGGATTATACGCACTCTCACCCTTCCACCCTTGCTAGCCTCTTCGGTACTGTCCATTGCCCTTTCTCACATTGAGAGTTGGCGCAAACTTCGCCGGTGCATCCAAATCCCGTGATATGCCACGCTCTTTCACACATAAACCTCCTTATATCTTCCTCAAAACAGCCACCATACCTACCTATTATGGCATTTTCATAGCCATTCCGAGATATATTGCCATGCAACTTTCCATCATTCCGTTCATCATGACACATTCATCATTGTCATATTGCTTAGCATGATCATGTAGTTGACATAGTACTTGTGGCAAAGCCACCATTCATAATTCTTTCATACATGTCACTCTTGGTTCATTGCATATCCCGGTACACCGCCGGTGGCATTTACATAGAGTCATCTTTGTTCTAGTATCGAGTTGTAATCATTGAGTTGTAAATAAATAGAAGTGTGATGATCATCATTATTAGAGCATTGTCCCAAGTGAGGAATAAAAAAGGCCATAAAAAAGAGAAGGCCCAAAAAAGGCCATAAAAAGAGAAGGCCCAAAAAATGAGAGAAAAAGAGAGAAGGGACAATGTTACTATCCTTTTACCACACGTGTGCTTCAAAGTAGCACCATGATCTTCATGGTAGAGAGTCTCTCATGTTATCACTTTCATATACTAGTGGGAATTTTTCATTATAGAACTTGGCTTGTATATTCCAACAATGGGCCTCCTCAAGTGCCCTAGGTCTTCGTGAGCAAGCAAGTTGGATACACACCCACTAGTTTATTTTGTTGAGCTTTCATACATTTATAGCTCTAGTGCATCCGTTGCATGGCAATCCCTACTCCTTGCATTAACATCAATCGGTGGGCATCTCCATAGCCCATTGATTTAGCCTCGTTGATGTGAGACTTTCTCCTTTTTTGTCTTCTCCACATAACCCCCCTTCATTATATTCTATTCCACCCATAGTGCTATGTCCATGGCTCGCGCTCATATATTGCGTGAAAGTTTATAGGTTTGAGATTACTAAAGTATGAAACAATTGCTTGGTTTGTCATCGGGGTTGTGCATGATAATAGCATTCTTGTGTGACGAAAATGAAACATGACTAAACTATATGATTTTGTAGGGATGAACTTTCTTTGGCCATGTTATTTTGAGAAGACATAATTGCTTAGTTAGTATGCTTGAAGTATTATCATTTTTATGTCAATATGAACTTTTGTCTTGAATCTTTCGGATCTGAATATTCATACCACAATTAAAAAGAATTACATTAAAATTATGCCAAGTAGCACTCTGCATCAAAAATTCTATTTTTATCATTTACCTACTCGAGGACAAGCAGGAATTAAGCTTGGGGATGCTTGGTACGTCTCCAACGTATCTATAATTTTCGATTGCTCCATGCTATATTATCTACTGTTTTAGACATTATTGGGCTTTATTTTCCACTTTTATATTATTTTTGGGACTAACCTATTAACCGGAGGCCCAGCCCAGAATTGTTGTTTTTTGCCCATTTCAGGGTTTCGAAGAAAAGGAATATTCGGAGTCCAAACGGAATGAAACCTTACAAAACGTGATTTTCTCATCGGATAAGATCCAGGAGACTTGGACCCTCCGTCAAGAAAGCCACGAGGTGCTCACGAGAGTAGGGGCGCCCCCCTAGGGCGTGCCCCCTGCCTCGTGGGCCCCTCAAAGCTCCACCGACGTACTTCTTCCTCCTATATATATATCCACGTACCCCCAAACGATCGGGGACGGAGCCAAAAACCTAATTCCACCGCCGCAACTTTTTGTATCCACGAGATCCCATCTTGGGGCCTGTTCCGGAGCTCCGCCGGAGGGGGCATCGATCACGGAGGGCTTCTACATCATCATCCAAGCCCCTCCGATGAAGTGTGAGTAGTTTACTTCAAACCTACGGGTCCTTAGCTAGTAGCTAGATGGCTTCTTCTCTCTTTTTGGATCTCAATACAATGTTCCCCCCCTCTCTCGTGGAGATCTATTCGATGTAACCTTCTTTTTGCTGTGTGTTTGTTGAGACCGATGAATTGTGGGTTTATGATCAAGTCTATCTATGAATAATATTTGAATCTTCTCTGAATTCTTTTATGTATGATTGGTTATCTTTGCAAGTCTCTTCGAATTATCAGTTTGGTTTGGCCTACTAGATTGGTTGTTCTTGCCATGGGAGAAGTGCTTAGCTTTGGATTCAATCTTGCGGTGTCCTTTCCTAGTGACAGAAGGGGCAGCAAGGCACGTATTGTATTATTGCCATCAAGGATAACAAGATGGGTTTTTTATCATATTGCATGAAACTATCCCTCTACATCATGTCATCTTGCTTAAGGCGTTACTCTGTTTTTAACTTAATACTCTAGATGCATGCTGGATAGTGATCGATGAGTGGAGTAATAGTAGTAGATGCACAATCGTTTCGGTCTACTTGTCTCGGACATGATGCCTACATACATGATCATACCTAGATATTCTCATAACTATGCTCAATTCTGTCAATTGCTCAACAATAATTTGTTCACCCACCGTAGAATACTTATGCTCTTGAGAGAAGTCACTAGTGAAACCTATGGCCCCCGGGTCTCTTTCTCATCATATCAATCTCCATCACTTTATTATTGCTTTGCTTTTACTTTGCTTTTACTTTATTTACTTTGCATCTCTATACCAAAAATACCAAAAAAATATTATTTATCATCCCTATCAGATCTCACTTTCGTAAGTGACCGTGAAGGGATTGACAACCCCTAAGCGCGTTGGTTGCGTTGAGCTATTGTTTTTGTGTAGGTACGAGGGACTTGAGCGTAGCCTCCTACTGGATTGATACCTTGGTTCTCAAAAACTGAGGGAAATACTTACGCTACTTTGCTGCATCATCCCTTCCTCTTAGGGGAAATCCAACGCAGTGCTCAAGAGGTAGCACTCGTTACAAATTATCTTATCACAAAACTATCTGTTACCACTTATTTCAGTACTTGCAGAGAATACCTTGCTGGAAACCACTTATCATTTCCTTCTACTCCTTGTTGGGTTCGACACTCTTACTTATCGAAAGGACTACGATAGATCCCCTATACTTGTGGGTCATCACTCTTATTTGCGTATGTTAGCCACCATATTTGCTTATTGCTTGTTGCGGCTCCACCTCTTTACCCCTATCCTACCCATAAGCTTAAATAGTCTTGATCTCGCGGGTGTGAGATTGTTGAGTCCTCATGACTGACAGATACTTCCAAACAGTTGCAGGTGCCGATGATACCAGTGCAGGTGACGCAACCGAGCTCAAGTGGGAGCTCGATGAAGATATTGATCGTTGTTTTGTTTCATTTTCCTGTTGATCGGTAGTGGAGCCCAATTGGGACGATCGGGGATCTAGCATTTGGGGTTGTCTTTTTTTATTTTGGTTCCGTAGACGGACCTTGTTTGTACTCTGGATGATGTATGTGTTAACTTGTATTTGAGTGAAGTGGCGATTGTAAGCCAACTCTTATCCCTTTCTTATTTAGTGCATGGGATTGTGTGAAGATTACCCCTCTTGAGACAAAACTACCATGCGGCTATGCCTCTAAGTCATGCCCCGACACGTGGGAGATATAGCCGCATTGTGGGTGTTACAGGGGTGTATCTTCCTTTTTATTCGGATTTGGCCGTAGTCGGTCTTTGAGTGTATCTGGATGATCTATGAATTATCTATGTATTGTGTGAAGTGGCAATTGTAAGCCAACTCTTTATCCCTTTCTTATTCAATACATGGGATTGTGTGAAGATTACCCCTCTTGCGACAAACCTACCATGCAGCTATGCCTCTAAGTCGTGCCCCGACACGTGGGAGATATAGCCACATTGTGGGTGTTACAGACGGGGTGGAAGCTCAGCAATGGCGGCGTCCCCATCTGTAACACCCACAATGCGACTATATCTCCCACGTGTCGGGGCACGACTTAGAGGCATAACCGCATGGTAGTTTTGTCGCAAGTGTGGTAATATTCACACAATCCCATGTACTAAATAAGAAAGGGATAAAGAGTTGGCTTACAATCACCACTTCACACAAAACATAAATAGTCATACATCATCCAGAATACAATCAAGGTCCGATTACAGAACCAAAATCAAGAAGAAAACCCCAAATGCTGGATCCCCGATCATCCTAACTTGGCTCCACTACTGATCAACGGGGACGAAACAAAACGACGATCAATATCTTCATCGAGCTCCCACTTGAGCTCGGTTGCATCACCTGCACCGGCATCATCGGCACCTGCATCTGTTTGGAAGTATTTGTGAATCACGAGGACTCAGCAATCTCACACCCGCGAGATCAAGACTATTTAAGCTTATGGGTAGGAAAAGGTAGTGAGGTGGAGATGCGGCAAGCACTAAGCATATATGGTGGCTAACATACGCAAATGAGAGCGAGAAGAGAAGCAACGCAACGGTCGTGAAGCTAGAAGTGATCAAGAAGTGATCCTGAGACTACTTAGGCACAACCATAACACAAGAACCGTGTTCACTTCCCGGACTCCTCCAGAAAGAGACCATCATGGCTACACACGCGGTTGATGCATTTTAATTAAGTTAAGTGTCAAGGTCTCTACAACCGGATATTAACAAATTCCCATCTGCCACATAACCGCGGGCACGCCTTTCGAAAGTTCAAAACCCTGCAGGGGTGTCCCAACTTAGCCCATCACAAGCTCTCACGGTCAACGAAGGATATTCCTTCTCCTAGGAAGACCCGATCAGACTCGGAATCCCGGTTACAAGACATTTCGACAATGGTAAAACAAGACCAGCAAGACCGCCCGGATGTGCTGACATATCCCGATAGGAGTTGCACATATCTCGTTCTCAGGCCACACCGGATAAGCTAAGCATACAGGTGCCAACATAACCCAAGTTGCCAAGGGACGGTCCCGCACGGTGCTCCGGTTCGGATCAACACTTAGAGAAGCACTGGCCCGGGGGGTTAAAATAAGATGACCCTCGGGCTCGCGAAAACCCAAGGGAAGGTTATAGGTTGTTAGGCAAATGTAAACCAAGGTTGGGCCTTGTTGGAGGAGTTTTATTCAAAGCAAACTGTCAAGGGGTTCCCATAACACCCAACCGCGTAAGGAACGCAAAATCAAGGAACATAACACTGGTATGACGGAAACTAGGGCGGCAAGAGTGGAACAAAACACCAGGCAGAAGGCCGAGCCTTCCACCCTATACCAAGTATATAGATGCATTTAAATTAAAATAAGAGATATTGTGATATCCCAACAAATCCATGTTCCAACATGGAACAAACTTCATCTTCACCTGCAACTAGCAACGCTATAAGAGGGGCTGAGCAAAGCGGTAACATAGCCAAACAATTGTTTGCTAGGAAAGGAGGGTTAGAGGCTTGACATAACAATATGGGAGGCATGATATAGCAAGTGGTAGGTAACGCGGCATAGCAATAGAGCGAGCAACTAGCAAGCAAAGATAGAAGTGATTTCAAGGGTATGGCCATCTTGCCTGAGATCCCGCAAGGAACAAGAACGAGTCCATGAAGAAGACAAACAGGCGTAGTCGAACGGATTCTCACAACTCTAGAACGAAACCGAAGCTAACGAGAGAAGCAACCCGGAAAGAAACAAGCAACATAATAAACAACCATCACATAAACATGGCATGATGCACAACCAAGTATGATGCATGTCCGGTTTAAAGAGGCATGGCATGGCAATATGCAACAAACAATGCTACAAATTAAGTGGAGCTCAATATGCAACGAGTTGCATATTGACAAAGCACCACATTCATTTATTTAGTTCACTCCCGGTTATGTACTCAACAATATTAAATGTTGTTAAACATGGCAAGAGGTGAGGGATAATAAAACTACCTATCTAGGCAAGTTTAAATGAGGCCGGAACAACAAACAATGATTCCAGTAAAACCCCACATGCAAATTTTAGAGTTGGTACTGTTCTACCCTAATCATAATCTTAGAGTTGTTAAACATGCAAGATGAATGCACCAAGTTAAACTAGGCATTTTTCTACCCCATTTACATATAAAGTTTAATAAATTTGGAGCTACGGTTATTTAGTTATGAATTAAAGCATTTTAGCATGGCATTATACAAAATAAATACAAACAGCTTTTTAAACATTTTAAACATGCATGAAAGTTGGATATAATGAAACTAGACAAGATTCTAAGCATTTTACATATATAATTCATTTTAATCCGATGCACGGTTATTTAGTTATTGACAATTTGAAACAAGGGCATTTTATGTAATTATGCATGCACAGGAAAAATAATAAACTCGCAGAACGGAAAAAAACATCTATGGGCCGAAACACAGCAGGCTGGCCCAACAGGAGGGAAAGAGAAAAAAGGAGGTGCGCGGGGTGCCCTCACCATGGGCTTCAGCCCGGGCGGTGGTGAGGTGGACCGGTTGGTGCGCTGGGCCTTGGCGCCGAATGCGTGCACAGCTGGGCCTCGCTGGAAGAGGCAGGACGCGGTCAAGCGGCTGGGACTAGCACGTGTCTGCGGTTCGGTGACGGGGTCAACGCAGCTGAGGCGCTCGCTTGGCAGGATCGAGCAGGCAAAGCAGAAGGTTTGCGGGCGCGCTCCTCTTCTCGAGAAGAAGCAGAGCAGAGCAGCGGCGTCAGGGATCTCCAGCGCGGTGGCGAAGGACGGAGGGCGTGGAACCGGGCGTGAAGACAACGACAGCAATGCGGTCGGCGAGCAGAGGAGGCCATGGCATGGTGCTTGCCTCCTGCAGTCTCCTAGAGAGGACAAAGAGCAGATAAGAGAGGGAACTAGAGGGAACGGGAGAAGAAGAAGGGAAGGAGAAGCAGCGGGGCATGGTCGGTCCTGGTAGTGGTGGCTGGAGGGCACGGCTTGCGGGGTCGGCAAGGACCGAGACAGGGCGGGGCTCGGGCAGATGAAGCCCTCCGCTTGAGGGGCTGCCCTGACTGCTGCGGGTCAAGGAGGACCGAGGGGAACTCCTCGCTCGGGCGTCGGGGATGGAGGGGCTGGCGGCAAGGTTCGATGAAGCCGGCAGAGGCAAGGTGCGGCAGCTCGGCTCCATGGAGGTGCTCTAGCATGAGCAGATCGAGCGCTCCTCGCTCGAGGATGCGCTGCTCGAGGAGGAGAAACTGCAGATGCGGCTGGGGCAGGGGAGGAGCTTGGGTGTGTTGGAGGAGGTCCTGCTGGAGGTGGTCGCCGGCGACGTTTGGGAGTCCCGGCGAGCTGCGGCTCGCCGCCGGCAGCGACGAGAACGGAGGAGAGGTGATGCTCGGGCAGAGCACGCCCTGTGCACGGGCGCACTGGACCATGGGTGCAAGAAAGCTTCAGATCGGGAGCTCCTCTGCCGATCGGATTTGGAGGAGGCACCGGCGAGGTGGATCGAGTGGGGTGCTGGTTGCGGGAGCTCGAGGATTGAGGAAAGAGGAGGCCGATGGAATTTTGGATCAGGGGCGGATGAGGCTAGTGATTGGCCCGGTGGGGAATGGAAGGATCCCGAGGTGGAGATGCAGTGGACTGGTGGCGGCAGAGGGATTCAGAGGATGGGACAACTCTCCTCAAAATTAGGGTTATACTCATATTTATAGTTGTGGGTTAGATTAGGGGCTATCTCGTCCCTCCGATCAAAATCGGACGGTCAGGAAAAATAGGCTATGGAGTCCAAATAAGAAAACGGTGATGTTTTATAGATGTTTGGGGATGATCCGGACCCAACGGTAACGATAGTCTGGTTCGGGTTTGGGGAAGTTTCGAACGCGCGAGAGGGGCCTATGCACTGCGCAAAGAGGGGTAGGTCGGGCCTAGGTGGACTGTGAAGAGGAGTTGGGTTGAGAGGAGAGGAAGGAAGGCAGCCCGGCACCCGTTTTCGGAGACCGAAAACGTCCGATGATAGACCGGCTATATTGCCGCTATATTTAACTGTTGGGGCGTTTAACGGACTCCGAATGCGATGAAACTTGGCAGGCGGCCTACGTACAACCTAACAACACCGCACGCCAACTCTCATCACACTCCGAGAACATTTTCTGGTCACCTATAAAATAATATTTCGGACGTGCCGCGGGCGCGTGCAAGTGTGTCTGGGCTCAGAACGGACAACAGAGAGAAAGAGGAGACCGGGACGGATGCAAGTTTTGAAAACATGATGATGCAATGCACATGATGACATGGAAAGATGCGACACACAAGCAAATAACTGAAAGACACCTAGCACATCAGTCTCAGGGCGTTACAACACTCCACCACTACAAGAGGATCTCGACCCGAGATCTAGGATGGCACCGGGGGAAAGGGAAGAGGAAGCGGAAGAGGTAAAACTAAGTTGCTTCTTGGACAAACGAGTGAAACCAGAGAACCTTGAGAGGTAAAACGTTTTGAAAAGCATACAACGAAGATGAATGAGGTTGCGAACACTCCGTTAGAAAAGAGGAACAAGGAACATTACGAGAAACTTGTAGGTTGAAAGGCATGAAACACGAGCTCACGGATCATGGAAGAATTTGAACCATTTCGGTTGAATAAAGCTAGAGAAGGAATAAGAATGAAAGAATTTGGATAGCATTCCGACTGTAAATGGAAGGAATTGAACAAGATATTGACAAAACAAGATGATGGGTCGAAGAGAGCAACATCACAATGCCTCCGGAACAAATGTAAGAATGGAATCAAAAGAACGGAGAAGAAAACAACATCTTCTACCTCAAATGAGCTTGAAAAAAAAACATCTTTAGGAGAAGGGTCGAACGGAGTTGTTGGAAAACCAATAACGGAAAGAGTAAGCTTGTTGTGGGCTTATGAAAAACATCTCAAAACTGAGGTGAAATTCTGCCACTAACGGAAACGATAGATTGAATTGACATGAACAATGAGACAAGAAACTTATTTCACCGGGAGGATAAATGAAGAACTTGGATCATTTATAAGCACCATAAATAGCAACAATCCTTAGGGAAAGCTTTAGGTGAAATATAACCCAAGATAACTCCAACAAAGTGATTGATGGATTGAGAAGAGCTCATGCTCGAAGAAATTGATGGGTTTAACTATCTCATTCTTGACAATTGTTGAATCATGAAACACGGACTCAAATTGTCACGAATGGCATAACACCACCTCAAATGATAAGGTAGAACGAATTGCACTTTGGAATGCAAGATGAAGAAAGTTTGAACTCCTCAAAACGATACATGCGTTGAACACCATGTTTATTTGAGAGTATAGCTTGGCGGATCTTAACTTAACTTCGAGAGAAAATCTTGAGGACAATTGAAGAATGAAAGGAATCCTTGACGAACCACCATGTAGAGCCTCCATGAAGAACTCTGGTAATAAAAGAATGATCAAACGAAAACGGAAAGTTGAAAAGAACTCTGGGAGAAGCCTTGCAATGATTAGGTGAAGCTTTGAAATGATATAACCGAGAAAACTTGGAACTCAGGAAAGAAAGAAGAACAACCGAAATCAAGAATTTTGATGAACCTCCGGAATAAGGAATTAATCACTTGGATGAAACAAGAATAAGAATTACATTATGCGTATCCTTCACCAATTTAGATTGATGACAAGCAACGGATTTGGCATACTAGTTATTCTCGTAGAAAGGATTAAGATCGATATAGCGTCACTTGGGAAGGTTTTCAATGAACCACCGGTAGGATTTGGAAACAACGAATGAATTGATATGATAACGAAGGAAGAGAAATCTTGAACAAAGCACCGTAAGAATTGAAAATGAACGAAGAAAACATAAGGAAACACCGGGAAGAGTTAGAGAACGAATGAAGATACTTGAGGGAATTTGATACAAGAGAACGAAGAGATCACGAGCTGATTAGAGAATATTTGAATGATGCACTGGTAAGATTTGGAGAATGAGAGCTGAAAGTTGAAATGAATACTTCTGAGATGATGGGCTCCGGAGAATCAAATTGAAAAGACTCTTGAATTGCTCCGGATGGGTGAAAAGAATTCTCACAATCGAAAACAATTATGAGAGGATGGCATCAAGCTAGAACCATGAATCTTCAAGAGAATAGATAAGCTTTGGAGGAAAACTCTTCTTTGGTCTTCAAAATCCGAGAATGACGTCGAGAAACACCATCAAGAATTGTTGAGACACTCCGGAATGAAGAAATAGAAAGGTTGAACCAACGATGGAAAGAATTTGAAAGATCTTGGAGAAAGACATATGACTGATGATAATTCATTCTTACGTCAAACTTGGAAAAGAATTTGAGAGTAACTCCGGGAAGATTAGAAGAGTCAGGTAAGATCCTAGGAAAAGACCTGTGGGTTAGGGCCCACTCAAAAGATACACCATTGAACGATTACTTGAAAGGGAGATTGCACCGATTGAATAAAATGGCTTGAATGAGATAACATCCTCAAAAGAACTTGAACGAATGCAGAGTGGAAACACAAATCTTCGAGATATCTTCAGCACTTCGGAACAATTGAATAGCGAGAAGTGGATGATTATGAGGTGCACCGGCATGAGAAAACATTTGAAATGAGGAAAATGATATGATCAACACCAAAGCTTGAATTGAATCCACCGGAGAAGAAAAAAACAAAGAATAATAAACTTAAAGCTCCGTTAGTATCTTCCCGAGAATCGTCGGTTAATAACATTGAAGGAAAAGAATGAAGAAAGTTCACATGAATAAAATGGATACTTGATTAAGATATATGGGTCCTTGAAGAAAAGAGTGGGAGGGCAGGGAAACAAAGGCAACTTGTAACGGATGAAACGAACACTGTTGGGAAAAAACTAAGGGGTGATCTTGCGAATGTTGAAATGATCGGATCCACTTGAAGAGAAACACGCCGGTTGAAAAGGATTGACATGACAATCTCGATTATCATAAAGGATTAGTATTCACATAGATATATGAGAATACCGCTTAGGAAAGGTATGGAATCAACACTTGACACTGAAGCAACTCGAATGCCACAATCAAAACAAAAACAAAGGATTGGCTTGCAGAATAAGCCGGAAACAAACATATGATAAACCCCATATTGTATCATGTGTCTGTTGGAAATATATTCTAGGAGCTACTTGAATTCCCACTTATAAACTCCCAAAACCTTCTTGTTATGCAATCAGGTGTTGGGGATACAGGGGAAGCATAATATCTCACCCAAACTAACAATTCCTACATCCAGCTGTATCTATCCTTCAACAGATAACCAAGAAATCTTCGAAAATCATTTACCTCAACCTTCGAAAAGCATCAGTTATGCGAGTTATGGCAATACTCCCAAACTCCCGCCCCAATACTGGGTGGCGTCGAGGTTATCTCACTAACAACTGCATAAAAGAGATTTTCGATGTTGGCGAACTCAGGTATTCCAGAACTTCAACGATAAAATTGTGACGACAACACCTCGGAGCTCAACTCCCCGGGACACTGCCACAACCCCTAAATGTCAGGAGGCACCAAGAGCAATGTTCTCGTCACAAAACCATCGGAACGATTCCAAGATACCCGCGTGATCCTAATTTTTTTTCATGAAATTTGAGGAGAGAAGAGTCCAAACTCTACGCCAGGAGGCCTCACCAGAGCGACGAAGGGACTGAGGAGTAAAAAGAATCCTACTCTCCGATATATATAATCCTAAGACTCAAAACATTTTCTTCCAGACTCAACAACGTCAGCGATTCGATCAAGCAGGGGGCTCCTAAGTCGGGGATGGCTCTGATTACCAACTTGTAACACCCACAATGCGGCTATATCTCCCACGTGTCGGGGCACGACTTAGAGGCATAGTCGCATGATAGGTTTGTCACAGGAGGGGTAATCTTCACACAATCCCATGTACTGAATAAGAAAGGGATAAAGAGTTGGCTTACAATTGCCACTTCACACAAAACATAAATAGTCATACATCATCCAGAATACAATCAAGGTCCGACTATGGAACCAAAATAAAGAAGAAAACCCCAAATGCTGGATCCCCGATCGTCCCAACTGGGCTCCACTATTGATCAACGGGAACGAAACAAAACGACGATCAAGATCTTCATCAAGCTCCCACTTGAGCTCGGTTGCGTCACCTGCACTGGCATCATCGGCACCTACATCTGTTTGGAAGTATCTATGAGTCACGAGGACTCAGCAATCTTACACCCGCGAGATCAAGACTATTTAAGCTTATGGGTAGGGAAAGGTAGTGAGGTGGAGCTGCAGCAAGCACTAAGCATATATGGTGGCTAACATACGCAAATGAGAGCGAGAAGAGAAGCAACGCAACGGTCGTGAAGCTAGAAGTGATCAAGAAGTGATCCTGATACTACTTACGCACAACCATAACACAAGAACCGTGTTCACATCCCGGACTCCTCCAGAAAGAGACCATCACGGCTACACACACGGGTGATGCATTTTAATTAAGTTAAGTGTCAAGTTCTCTACAACCGGATATTAACAAATTCCCATCTGCCACATAACCACGGGCACGGCTTTCGAAAGTTCAAAACCTTGCAGGGGTGTCCCAACTTAGCCCATCACAAGCTCTCATGGTCAACGAAGGATATTCCTTCTCCTAGGAAGACCCGATCAGACTCGGAATCCCGGTTACAAGACATTTCGACAATGGTAAAACAAGACCAGCAAGACCGCCCGGATGTGCCAACAAATCCCGATAGGAGCTGCACATATTTCATTCTCAGGGCACAGCGGATAAGCTAAGCGTACAGGTACCAACATAACCCAAGTTGCCAAGGGACGGTCCCGCACGGTGCTCCGGTTTGGACCAACACTTAGAGAAGCATTAGCCCGGGGGGTTAAAATAATATGACCCTCGGGCTTGCGAAAACCCAAGGGAAGGTTATAGGTTGTTAGGCAAATGTAAAACCAAGGTTGGGCCTTGCTGGAGGAGTTTTATTCAAAGCAAACTGTCAAGGGGTTCCCATAACACCCAACCGTATAAGGAACGCAAAATCAAGGAACATAACACCGGTATGACGGAAACTAGGGCGGCAAGAATGGAACAAAATACCGGGCAGAAGGCCGAGCCTTCCACCCTTACCAAGTATATAGATGCATTTAAATTAAAATAAGTGATATTGTGATATCCCAACAAATCCATGTTCCAACATGGAACAAATTTCATCTTCACCTGCAACTAGCAACACTATAAGAGGGGCTGAGCAAAGCGGTAACATAGCCAAACAACTGTTTGCTAGGAAAGGAGAGTTAGAGGCTTGACATAACAATATGGAAGGCATGATATAGCAAGTGGTAGGTAACACGGCATAGCAATAGAGCGAGCAACTAGCAAGCAAAGATAGAAGTGATTTCGAGGGTATGGTCATCTTGCTTGAGATCCCGCAAGGAAGAAGAACGAGTCCATGAAGAAGGCAAACGGATGTAATTGAACGGGTCCTCACAACTCCGGAACGAAACCGAAGCTAACGAGAGAAGCAACCCAGAAACAAACAAGCAACATAATAAACAATCACCACATAAACATGTCATGATGCACAACCAAGTATGATGCATGTTCGGTTTAAAGAGGCATGGCATGGCAATATGCAACAAACAATGCTACAAATTAAGTGGAGCTCAATATACAACGAGTTGCATATTGACGAAGCACCATATTCGTTTATTTAGTTCACTCCCGGTTATGTACTCAATAATATTAAATGTTATTAAACATGGCAAGAGATGAGGCATAATAAAACTACCTATCTAGGCAAGTTTAAATGAGGCCGGAACAACAAACAACGATTCCGGTAAACCCCCACATGCAAATTTTAGAGTTGATACTGTTCTACCCTAGTCATAATCTTAGAGTTGTTAAAAATGCAAGATGAATGCACCAAGTTAAACTAGGCATTTTTCTACCCCATTTACATATAAAGTTTAATAAATTTGGAGCTACGGTTATTTAGTTATGAATTAAAGCATTTTATCATGGCATTATGCAAAATAAACACAAACAACATTTTAAACATTTTAAACGTGCATGAAAGTTGGATATAATGAAACTAGACAAGATTCTAAGCATTTTACATATATAATTCATTTTAATCCGATGCATGATTATTTAGTTATTAACAATTTGAAACAAGGGCATTTTCTGTAATTATGCATTCACAGGAAAAATGATAAATTCGCAGAACGGAAAAAAACATCTATGGGCCGAAACACAGCACGCTGGCCCAACAGGAGGGAAAGAGAAAAAAATGGAGGGGCGCGGGGTGCCCTCACCATGGGCTTCAACCCGGCCGGTGGTGAGGTGGACCGGTCGGTGCGCTGGGCCTTGGCGCCGAACGCGTCCACAGCTGGGCCTCGCTGGAAGAGGCAGGGCGCGGTCAAGCGGTTGGGACTAGCGCGCGTCTGCGGTTCGGTGACGGGGTCAACGCGCTGAGGCGCTCGCTTGGCCGGATCGAGCAGGCGAAGCAGAAGGTTTGCGGGCGCGCTCCTCTGCTCGAGAAGAAGCAGAGCAGAGCAGCGGCGTCAGGGATCTCCGGCGCGGCGGCGAAGGACGGAGGGCGTGGAACCGGGCGCGAAGACAACGACAGCGATGCGGTCGGCGAGCAGAGGAGGCCATGGCATGGTGCTTGCCTCCTGCAGTCTCCTGGAGAGGACAGAGAGCAGATGAGAGAGGGAACCAAAGGAACGGGAGAAGAAGAAGGGAAGGAGAAGCAGCGGGGCATGGCCGGTCCTGGTAGTGGTCGCCGGAGGGCGCGGCATGCGGGGTCGGGGAGGACCGAGGCAGGGCGGGGCTCGGGCAGACGAAGCCCTCCCGCTCGAGGGGCTGCCCTGACTGCTGCGGGTCAAGGAGGACCGAGGGGAACTCCTCGCTCGGGCGTCGGGGATGGAGGTGCTGGCGGCAAGGCTCGATGAAGGCGGCAGAGGCAAGGTGCGGCAGCTCGGCTCCATGGAGGTGCTCTAGCACGAGCAGATCGAGCGCTCCTCGCTCGGGGATGCGCTGCTCGAGGAGGAGAAACTGCAGATGCGGCTGGGGCAGGGGAGGAGCTTGGGTGTGTTGGAGGAGGTCCTGCTGGAGGTGGTCGCCGGCGACGTTTGGGAGTCCCGGCGAGCCGCCGCTCGTCGCCTGCAGCGACGGGAACGGAGGAGAGGTGATGCTCGGGCAGAGGAGGCCCTGTGCACGGGCGCGCTGGACCACGGGCGCAAGAAAGCTTCAGATCGGGAGCTCCTCTGCCGATCGGATTTGGAGGAGGAGGCACCGGCGAGGTGGATCGAATGGGGTGCTGGTTGCGGGAGCTCGAGGATTGAGGAAAGAGGAGGCCGATAGAATTTTGGATCGGGGGCGGGTGAGGCTAGTGATTGGCCCGGTGGGGAATGGGAGGATCCCGAGGTGGGAGATGCAGTGGACTGGTGGCGGCAGAGGGATTCGGAGGATGGGACAACTCTCCTCAAAATTAAGGTTATACTCATATTTATAGCTGTGGGTTAGATTAGGAGCTATCTCGTCCCTTCGATCAAAATCGGACGGTCAGGAAAAATAGGTTAGGGAGTCCAAATAAGAAAATGGTGATGTTTTATAGATGTCTGGGGATGATCCGGACCCAACAGTAACGATAGTCCGGTTCGGGTTTTGAGAAGTTTCGGACGCGCGAGAGGGGTCTATGCACTGCGCAAAGAGGGGTAGGCTGGGCCTAGGTGGACTGTGAAAAGGAGTTGTGTTGAGAGGAGAGGAAAGAAGGCAGCCCGGCACCCGTTTTCGGAGACCGAAAACGTTCGACGATAAACCGACTATATTGCCGCTATATTTAACCGTTAGGGTGTCAAACGGACTCCGAATACGATGAAACTTGGCAGGCGACCTACCTACAACCTAACAACACCGCACGCCAACTCTCATCCTACTCCGAGAACATTTTCCGGCCACTTATAAAATAATATTTCGGACGTGCCGCGGGCGCGTGCAAGTGTGTCTGGGCTTAGAACGGACAACGGAGAGAAAGAGGAGACCGGGACGGATGCAAGTTTTGAAAACATGATGATGCAATGCACATGATGACATGGAAAGATGCAACACTCAAGCAAATAACTGAAAGACACCTGACACATCAGTCTCGTGGCGTTACACCGTTGGCCCGGCACGCATGTCCGGCGGCGCCGGGATGTTCGCCTCGAAGAGAAGCCATGACTCGCATTCTTGGAGCGTGCGGCGACCGAAGTTTTGGCCGCCGCGGCGTCGCCGGGGAAGCGTTCGGCCATGGAGAGAGAAAGGGAAGGGGAGAGCGGCAGAGCTCGGCGGCGGAAGGGAGGGACGACGGCTGGTGTGGGCTCGGCGACGGAAGGGAGGGACGGCGGCTGGTGTGACCAGCGGCAAGGGAAACCTCTGTTTATATAGCCTCAGGGCGTGTGAACGCGCAGAAGGGGAGGCGTCGCCGCGCCTGCCCGCCCGTGATGCGTCGTCCGTGATGAGGAATCAATGGCAAGGCTGACCGGCGGCAGCCTTGTCATTGATGCCGGTCAGCCTTGCCATTGATTCCTCGCGGAAAACCGAGGCGTTTTGGAGAGGACGAGGCGCGTGTCGCTGATTCAGCGGGCCCGTCGAGTTTTCGCGCCAAAAGCCCTCGCCCCGGCGCCCCTGAGCGCCCCAACGCGTCGGGTTTGGCTTGGGGCCGCCGGCGCTGATTTGGGTCCAAGCCCGCGAAAAACGGGTTTCTGAGACGTGATTGGATTGAATTTTAGATGCCGGCACGGTAAAAACGCATGGAAAGGGCTTGTTAGGGCTGCAGCTGGAGATGCTCTGACCCTGTGGCATTTCATCGTATTGAAGCACTTCAGGGGAGAAAACAGAACTCGCCCAACCTGCCGACCGTACCCGAGCAGGCGAGCTGCGCCCAGTTCACGCGCCGCACCGGCGGCCGGCCGTCGTCGCGTCCCTCTCCGTCCACCCTGCGCCCCGTTCCGCCCACCGTAGCGCTCCCGCCCTCCGCGGCGCTTCCCTTGCCTCCGCGCCGTCCCCAACCTCCGCCGAGGTCCCTCGCCGCATACCTAGGTTCTGCTCGGCCACCGACGGCGGCGCCCCGGCTCGGCGCAGGGAGAAACGGTGAGTCATTCCGGCTGTTGCGTCTCTCTCGACTTCCCTGCTTCCCGCTTTCGGTCTTAATAGGTTCAGCCTCAAGGATTCAATTCTCCTTTATTGATCGATTCCAGATGGCCGCGAAACTTGAACAATCTTCTCCTGCCCGACAACCAAAGCCTACCATGTCACCATCTTTGCCTCCCAAGCTGTCAATGTTCGGGGCAAAAGCTGGATTCGTCATACCAAAAAACAAGATACCAGGCTCAATGATTATCCGCAAGGTTGAAGCACCAACTGTCCCCAAGGAAGAGAACCCTAAACCTCTCAAAAGAAACACAAAGTGGGGGCCTGATCTTACCTCCGATCCTGCCGTCAGGAAAGCCAAAGCTCTTGCTTACCAGGTAGAATAACCGTTTTGAGCTCAAGTATTATCTAGTGCTCTCCGTCCATGTAGTTGGACTTATAGCACATTCTATCTCAGAGTACCTTTTTGTTTGTATGCCATTTGCTAAATTATATCTGTACTATTAGCAACGCAGAAAGGATAGCATTGAGTTTTTAACTATGGGAAACAGGACTTTGCATCAGTATAATCCTCTGATATTGCAATGCAGATAACTGGAACACTTCTTTACTGTTAAGCATGCAAGAGTTTGTGCAACTATGTTTCTGTGTATCTTTAGCAAACTCAGGCAGCTGTCATGCTCATAGTTGCATCTCTACATTCAATCATTAACAGTAGAACCCTGCATTGTGCATTCTTCTTCTTGGGCATGCTAAGACGTGTTGTCAATAGTTCCAGATCGCATTCAGTCATAAGGATCTACCCCTTGCAATCATGTATTCTTAAAACACCTGTTTCTCTTCATAGCCTGCGAACCAGTATGTGATTGCATTTAGATATGTTCAACGACGTTTATTTAGTTACTTTAGCAACCATAGAACCAGCTTGACACCTTGTGTCATTTTGTATGACTAGAAAGTCTTGTAAAACATCTTATTGAGTTGCCTGTAATTCCACATTTCCGTCCAAGCAAGGCCCAAGTATGATTACGGTAGTTCCTCTTCCTCTGGTCAGACAGAAAAGAGCATTTTCTTGTGATTCTTTCATGTAGGAAGCTTCAATTGCCAGGTGTCATTAATTCACTATAGTGCATGAGCAGACTAGAGTGGAGCAGATTACAAAGGAGCTGACATCTGGAGCTCTAGTGATAGGAGGAAACGAAGGCTCATTGATTACGGTGAAGGGTTCAAGTTCTGATGGTGCTGACAATCCAAAAGAGAATGAGGTATTCATTGAGTGACCACCGTGCTGTCGCCCCCTTTCTGTTGTTCACAACGTTTGGATCTAGTTTAGTATGTGTTTTCGTAACTGGTAACCCCAGGTGCATGCTTTATAGAGGAAATGAGTTGTACAATCAAATTATGCTCTCATTTGATATGCTTTTGGAGGCATGTTGGTTGGTGCTTATGGTTATGTCGAAACAATTATATGCTCTCGTTTGGTAACTTCTTTCATTTTTGTTTTGCGGCAGGGGAAGATTAAACTCTTGGAGCTTGAAAAACGAGAAATTATTGGTGGGAGAAGTTGTTCTCTTACTCTGTGTCTTTCACGTCATATTTTTCTGAATAAAGAACTACTGCTGTGGCAGTGCATCCTGTCTCTGATGGAAGGTTGCTTCCTCAAGGGGGCATACCATGTTCAATATTGCTTAAGCATATTAACTATGCAGGGACTGAATGCCTCTGTAGTAGACTGTTAGTCATGCTTTGTTGTATTATGTCTTAAAGAAGTGTGTTATTAACTTGACTGTGTATTCATTGTAGGAGAAATACTCCAACTAAATCCAGCATACAAGGCTCCTGATGATTACAAGCCATTACTTAAGGAGACAAAAATCCCTCTGCCTGTATGTAAATGCACTGTTGTTTAATGCTTATCGATCAGTTTGTGTTTGCATTTGTACCAGTAGTTGTTTCACTTGTTTGTAGCGGTGTCCATCTTCTATTCATATCTGAAGGTTCTCATGTCAGCTTTTTAGTGCCATCTGCTAGTATAATGTATCACGATTAACAAATACCTTTTAAAATAAATTCTAAATCTGGGTAGATAACAAATTTGGGTTTGCTTTCTCTCTATATAAATGTGTTGCATTTACCTTGTGCTGTTGGCTATTGTAGACAGAAGCACATCCAGGACAAAACATCATTGGAATTCTTATAGGACCTGAGAGAAATACCCAGAAGCGACTACAGGAGGTATTAATGAGTCATTCTTGGAAATCTTCATTTTAATTGGTCGAAACATTCACGAGAATATGTTTGTTTCTTAGAATGTACCGTCACATCATTTATCATATGCCAGGAAACTGGAGCTAAAATACGAGTTTACGGGACTAAGAAAGGCAGTGGTGAAAAGGTTAACTTGTTTTCTTGATTCCTTTAACTTATAATAACATTTCTGTTCTCCATGTAAGTGAGAGCAGTATGTCATACCCTCGTACTGTACATTGATGGACAAACTATTATGACTTGTTTCAAACTTCTTAAATGTGTTGTTTGTGCTCTGGTATAGCTTTGTATTTGGTGCTGTTTCGTATACATCTTTAATGCAAAGTATTCAGTTGGACATGCAATCCCTTGAGCGTAGATTTAGTAAACTGTATTGAGTTGAAACAAAACAAAAATGCTGGGCCTTTGTTAATCTTTTGTTCTTGATCTTTGTTGTATCGCCTAATCGAAAATGTTAGTTAGGATCATTTCCACAGCAGATCTTTAGACATACTTTCTGTTTAAGCTTTACTTTTAGGGACTGTGATAACTATGATGCTCAAGTGCTAAGCACATCTTTTTCTTGATTATTTACTCTTTTATTAGCAAGTAATCCTGATAGCGATTTCAGCACAACTACATCAACTGAACACCTAAATTTATTATTCATGCTCAGGCTGAGGTTCGCCAGCCAGATATACATGAAGCGCAAGCTGCTTATGAGGACATATACATACATGTGTCAGCTGACTCTTATGACAAAGTTGATGCTGCAGTTGCGTTGATTGAGATGCTTCTTACTCCTGTCTCAGTAAGTTCAGAAGCTTGGTCTTATATTTGTAGTTGTAATATGCTGTCAATTGACCACCAAATCATTTTAACATTGTCAGGTAAATTCAACAGATACTCCAGAAACAGCTATTGTTTCTTCGGCAGTTACCTCTAGTGGTGTAAACCCAGCTGATATGCAACAGGGGCAGAGCACCACTTCTCAGCCTGGCTTATTTCAGTACCAATCACATAGTGCTCATTGGCTTTCCATTTCGCAAACCAGTGCTCCATCAATTCCTTCCTCAGGGCCTACACTGAGCCCATTACCCAACAATTCTTTGCAGCTGCAACCTCCTGCTGGTTCTTTCAGCATGCCACCATATACAGGACAATCTCCTCACATGAGTTTTATGCCAAGAAACGCACCACATTTTCCTGGATTTCAGCCATCAATGCCGAACAATCAACAACCTTCACAGCAGTTCCAAGCCAACCCCTCCATTGGACCACCTTTTGGCCAACCACCTGGAAATGCTTACAACCCACAACCATTGACATCTTCCGCAGCGCCACTGCCTGTTAGACCCCTTCAAACACCCCATGCGTCTGGAGGATGGCCAACTTTCTCCCCTGCTATGGCACAATCCCAGAGACCTTCACAAGGTGCACCAAGTTTTATGCCAATGAGACCTCCTATTTCTGTCTCGCCAGTTCCATCTGCGCCTTCTCAGTCAAATATGTCCACCAGCTATGGAACTCAGAATCCGCCAAGAGCAAACTTCACTCCTTCAGCAACATTACATTCCAGGCCTCCTGGTGGCCCCCAGTGTTTTCCTTCAGTTTCATCTCATGGTCCTACATCGGTACAAGTACTATCATCTCCTGTTGGGGCGCCACCACAGCAAACTTACCCGCCATCGATGCAAATGCGTCCTCCCATGTCAACACCTCCTCAAATGAGAGGCACACTTTCACCTTTCCCTCAAGCTGGACCAACACCTGGCAATGCACAAGTGGCGCCTTCATCGCGCCCGCCTGCTGGTATGCACGGGTTGTCTTTCTCAAGTTCAGCAAACACAGGCTACAATCAGACATCTATAGCTGCTTTCAGACCTCCACGTCCAGCCACAGGTGATTTTACCTTTAGGCCTCACGCGCCACCTTCAGCAGACCATCCAGCTTCAGCGGGCCAAATGGGAGCTCAAGCTAACTCTCCGTTTGGTTTACCCCAAGCACCGCCGTTCCGTCCTGCTAATCATAGCCCCATCTCCCCAGTTCAAGGTTTCCAAAGGCCTCCGGATGGAAGTCATATGGGTCCGGCTCGGATGCATGTTCCACTTCCACACTTCCATGGAACCTTCCCTGGGAATCCACCTGCTCATGAATCACCTAATGGGTTTCGACCATTCCCTCCAGCAAATCCAAACAGAATGCCGTTTCATTTCTTGCCACCGCAGCAGAATCCATTTCCGAATGCAAACAGGCAAGGCGGCCCAAATCCGATATATGATCCTTTCGCGCCAACATCCGTGTCAGGGGGGAGCAAAGAAGGCGGAGGCTGACCCTGTCTACTGAGGATCTCATGGCATCGGTTGGCTTGAAAGGAGGAGACGCTGATGACATCTCTGTCCTGAAATCGAGGTTGTGATGTGAAAGGAGGTGAGCCTTGAGCGGTCAAGGTGCTTAACTTGTACCATTGCTCTCCCTCTTTTTGTTTTGACAGAAGAACACCGTGTCGAAGGAGACATTTCTTGCATTTGCGGCTATTTGTACGTTCAAATCCTCCATTAAAGAAAGAAACAAAGATGCCTGTGCTGTTTTGCTCTTCGAGCAAGCGAAACTCATACCCGGATCACTTGCGTTTGTTTACAGCAATTTATGTACTACTGCCTTGCTTCCAGTGCAGTCCTAAAATATTCTTGTGCCAGCATTGACATGTAACCGAATCTATAAGTGTCTACACAGTAGGAAACAAGAGATGATGGGATGAATTCCCCTCCCTTTTCTTCCTTCCCCGAGTAGCTAAAAGCAGTATGTCCTATCCACTAACCCAAGTGGAAACCAAGCCTTTTGTCGTTCAAAAACGTGGGGTCCCGTTTTGATCATCGTTTGTCATGACTCCTTTTTAAGTTGGTTGATCATCGGTTGTCATGACATTTTTGTTTGGTAAGTTGGTTTGCTTAGACATCATGTATACTTTGTGTATGTCGTATTTTGGGTATTGGTTTCATGGTTCAAAAGCGCAGTCTTGTTTAGTTTAATTTCTACTCCCTCCGTAAACTAATATAAGAGTGTTTAGATTACTAAACGTGTATGTCGTATTTTGGGTATTGGTTTCATGGTTCAAAAGCGCAGAGTCTTGTTTAGTTTAATTTCTACCCCCTCCGTAAACTAATATAAGAGTGTTTAGATTACAGAGGGAGTAAATTTTAAGGGCAAAGCGGATAAAGCAAGTTTTTAGATATGCAATCTACGGTGGGAACAATCTATATGGCAAGCAAACTAATACTTCTTCTGTCCTAAAATAAGTGCCTTAACTTAGTACAACTTTGTACTAAAGTTAATACAAAGTCGAGACACTTATTTTGAGACGGAGGGAATACAATGGTAAGCTAAGCAACAAGCTAATCACCAAGCCAACAAGCAAAAAAAAGCAAGTAAAGGGACAACAAGCTAATTAGCAAGCCAAAAAGCAAGTAAAGGGACATGAACAGATAAACCACAAGTGAGCGAGGACGCAAATGTATCCGGGAACTTGGGGGAGTGCAGAAGTACTGAAGCCAAAGCTCCGGAATGCCACCAAGTGGCTCACTTTATTCTCTCTATGAGTCACCCCCAACGGGCGAGTCTCAAATTACTCGGGGTTAGTCTGGAAGGTGACCACCGAACCTCTACAAACTTCCTCGAGCACACCACAACCAAGGAAGCTTTCGGGCCTTTACTCCTACTGCCTAGGAGCTCCAAACTCCAAGAGTAACAAGTGTTGGTGATGAAATCGAGCGGGGATCACGAATTGATTTTGTGAAACATAGAAGAGTCTTCTTCTTTCCTCAAAATATGGTGGAGTTTGAGCCAAGGGATTGAGAGGAGCCATTGGGGGGGTTTGGAAGGGTGGAGCAGCTCAAGACATTAGATTTTTTTTGGTTGGGGGTGGAAGACGGTGGTTTTATACCACAACCCCCCAAAGTGTACGCTCCCAACATGATGGCCCCGTGTGCATGGGCTGAAGGACCTCATGCGCACGGAGTTAGCCGAGCAGAAAACCCTAGATCCCGTGTGCATGGTGAAGAAAATATGCCCTAGAGGCAATAATAAAGTTGTTATTTATATTTCCTTATATCATGATAAATGTTTATTATTCATGCTAGAATTGTATTAACCGGAAAGTTAATACATGTGTGAATGCATAGACAAAACAGAGTGTCCCTAGTATGCCTCTACTTGACTAGCTCCTTAATCAAGATGGTTAAGTTTCCTAACCATAGACATGTGTTGTCATTTGATGAACGAGATCACATCATTAGAGAATGATGTGATGGACAAGACCCATCCGTTAGCTTAGCATTATGATCATTTAGTTTTATTGCTATTGCTTTCTTCATGGCTTATACATATTCCTCTGACTATGAGATTATGCAACTCCCGAATACCGGAGGAACACCTTGTGTGCTATCAAACGTCACAACGTAACTGGGTGATTATAAAGATGCTCTACAGGTGTCTCCAAAGGTGTTTGTTGAGTTGGCATAGATCGAGATTAAGATTTGTCACTCATTGTATCGGAGAGGTACCTCTGGGCCCTCTCGGTAATGCACATCACTATAAGCCTTGCAAGCAATGCGACTAATGAGTTAGTTGCGGGATGATGCATTACGGAACGAGTAAAGAGATTTCTGGTAACGAAATTGAACTAGGTATGATGATACCGACGATCGAATCTCGGGCAAGTAACATACCGATGACAAAGGGAATGACGTATGTTGTTATGCGGTTTGACCGATAAAGATCTTCATAGAATATGTAGGAGCCAATATGAGCATCTAGGTTCCGCTATTGGTTATTGACTGGAGATGTGTCTCGGTCATGTCTACATAGTTCTCGAACCCGTAGGGTCCGCACGTTTAACGTTCGATGACGGTTTGTATCATGAGTTATGTGATTTGATGACCGAAGATTGTTCGGAGTCTCGGATGAGATCACGGACATGACGAGGAGTCTCGAAATGGTCGAGAGGTAAAGATTGATATATTGGAAGGTTATATTCGGACTCCGGAATGGTTCCGGAGTGATTCAGGTATTTTTCGGAGTACCGGGAGGTTACCGGAACCCCTCGGGGGAAGTAGTGGGCCTTCATGGCCCTTAGTGGAAAGGAGAGGAGGGCTGCAAGGGTGCCCCCCCATGGCAAGTCCGAAATGGACTAGAGAGGGGGCGACGCCCCCCTCTTTCCTTCTCCCTCTCCTACCCCTTCCCTCTTCCCCCTCTTGGAAAAGGAAGGGGAGTCCAACTAGGACTGGGAATCCTAGTTGGACTCCCCCTATGGCGCGCCCCTCCTTGGCCGGCCTCCTCCTTGGGCAGGGGGCACCCCAAAGTACAATAGACAATCTCTTAGCCGTGTGCGGTGCTCCCCTCCACAGTTCAACACCTCGGTCATATCATCGTAGTGCTTAGGTGAAGCCCTACGCCAGTAACTTCATCATCACCGTCGCCACGCCATTGTGCTGACGGAACTCTCCCTCGTCCTCAACTGGATCAAGAGCTCAACGGACGTCATCGTGCTGAACGTGTGCTGAACACGGAGGTGTCGTACGTTCGGTACAATGATCGGTTGGATCGTGAAGACGTTTGACTACATCAACCGCGTTACTAAACGCTTCCGCTTTCGGTCTACGAGGGTACGTGGATACACTCTCCCGTCTCGTTGCTATGCATCTCCTAGATAGATCTTGCGTGATCGTAGGAATATTTTTGAATTACTACGTTCCCCAACAGTGATATCAGAGCCAGGTCTATGCGTAGATGATATGCACGAGTAGAACACAATGAGTTGTGGGCGATAATAGTCATACTGCTTACCACCAATGTCTTACTTTGATTCGGCGGCATTGTTGGATGAAGTGGCCCAGACCGACATTCAAGGTTGTCAGAATCGTGATTTTGAATCGGATCGGAGCTCCGATGGTAGGATCGCAAATCGTATAATCTTCACTATCAGGATCGTAGAAACGTAGATTCTATGAACTAAAATCGTAGAATCATAGGGGTTAGTTTGGATCGTAAAGTCGTAGAATCGTATAACAAAATCGCGATTCCGAAAACCTTGCCGACATTACATGACCGCGTTCATGAGACTAGTTCTACCGACGTGCTTCGCACACAGGTGGCTAACGGGTGTCTGTTTCTCCAACTTTAGTTGATTCGAGTTTGACTACGGCCGGTCCTTGTTGAAGTTTAAAATAGCACACTTGACGAAAAATCATTGTGATTTTGATGCGTAGGTAAGAGCGGTTCTTGCTAGAAGCCCGTAGCAGCCACGTAAAACTTGCAACAACAAAGTAGAGGACGTCTAACTTGTTTTTGCAGGGCATGTTGTGATGTGATATGGTCAAGACGTGACGAGATATAAATTGTTGTATGAGATGATCATGTTTTGTAAAAGTTATCGGCAACTCGCAGGAGCCTTATGGTTGTCGCTTTATTGTATGAAATGCAATCGCCATGTAATTGCATTACTTTATCACTAAGCGGTAGCGATAGTCATGGAAGCAATAGTTGCCAAGACGACAAGATGCTACGATGGAGATCAAGGTATCAAGCTGGTGAAGATGGAGATCATGACGGTGCTTTGGAGATGGAGATCAAAGGCACAAGATGACAATGGCCATATCATGTCACATATTTTGATTACATGTGATGTTTATCCTTTATGCATCTTATTTTGCTTAGTATGACAGTACCATTATAAGATGACCCCTCACTAAATTTCAAGGTATAAGTGTTCTCCCTGAGTATGCACCGTTGCTACAGTTTGTCTTGCCGAGACACCACGTGATGATCGGGTGTGATAAGCTCTATGTTCACATACAACGGGTGCAAGCTAGTTTTGCACGTGCAGAGTACTTGGGTTAAACTTGACGAGCCTAGCATATGCACATATGGCCTCGGAACACTGAGACCAAAAGGTCGAACATGAATCATATTGTAGATATGATCAACATAGTGATGTTCACCATTGAAAACTACTCCATCTCACGTGATGATCGGACATGGTTTAGTTATTATGGATCACGTGATCATTTAGATGACTAGAGGGATGTCCATCTAAGTGGTAGTTCTTAAGTAATATGATTAATTGAACTTAAATTTATCATAAACTTAGTCCTAATAGTATTTGCATATCTATGTTGTAGATCAATAGCTTGCGATGTAGCTCCCCGTTTATTTTTTGATATGTTCCTAGAGAAATATAAGTTGAAAGATGAAAGTAGCAATGATGCAGACTGGGTCCGTAATCTGAGGACTATCCTCATTGCTGCATAGAAGAATTATGTCCTTGATGCACCGCTAGGTGACGGACCTATTGCAGGAGCAGATGCAGACGTTATGAACGTTTGGCAAGCTCGGTATGATGACTACTTAATAGTTTAGTGCACCATGCTTTACGGCTTAGAACCGGGACTTCAAAAACGTTTTGAACGCCATAGAGCATATAAGATGTTCCAAGAGCTGAAATTGGTATTTCATACTCATGCCTGACTCGAGAGGTATGAGACCTCTGATAGTATTTTTCCTACAAGATGGAGGAGAATAGCTCAACCAATGAGCATGTGCTCAGACTGTCTGGGTACTACAATTGCTTGACTCAAGTGGGAGTTAATCTTCCAGATAAGATAGTGATTGACAAAGTTCTCTAGTCACTATCACCAAGTTACTAGAACTTCGTGATGAACTATAATATGCAAGGGATGAACAAGATAATTCATGAGCTCTTCGTAATGCTAAAGGCTGCGGAGGTAGAAATCAAGAAAGAGCATCAAGTGTTGATGGTTAACAAGACCACTAGTTTCAAGAAAAAGGGCAAAGGTAAGAAGGGGAACTTCAAGAAGAATAGCAAGCAAGTTGCTACTCCCGGGAAGAAGCCCAAGTCTGGACCTAAGCCTGAAACTAAGTGCTTCTACTGCAAAGGAAATTGTCACTGGAAGCGAAACTGCCCCAAATACTTGGCGGATAAGAAGGATGGCAAAGTGAAGAAAAAAAGTATATATGATATACATGTTATTGATGTGTACCTTACTAGTGTTCATAGTAGCCCCTGGGTATTTGATACCGGTTCAGTTGCTATGATTAGTAACTCGAAACAGGTGTTACAAAATGAACAAAGACTAGTTGAGGGCAAGGTGACGATATGTGTTGGAAATGATTCCAAGGTTGATAAGATCACCATCGCATACTCCATCTACCTTCGGATTAGTATTGGAACTAAATAAATGTTATTTGGTGTTTGCGTTGAGCATAAATATGATTCGATCATGTTTATTGCGATACAGTTATTCATTTAAGTCAGAGAATAATTGTTGTTCTATTTACATGAATAAAACCTTCTATGGTCTTACATCCAATGTAAATGGTTTGCTGAATCTCGATCATAGTGATCCACATAATATTGATGCCAAAAGATGCAAAGTTAATAATGATAGTGCAACTTATTTGTGGCACCGCCGTTTAGGTCATATTGGTGTATAGCGCATGGAGAAACTCCATGTTGATGGACTTTTGAATCACTTGATTATGAATCACTTGATGCTTGCGAGCCATGCCTCATGGGCAAGATGACTAAAACTCTGTTCTCCGAAACAATGGAGTGAGCCACTGACTTATTGGAAATAATACATACTGATGTATGCGGTCCGATGACTATTGAAGCTCATGGTGGGTATCATTATTGTCTGACCTTCATAGATGATTTAAGCATATATGGGTATATCTACTTAATGAAACACTAGTCTGAAACATTTGAAAAGTTCAAAGAAATTCAGAGTGAAATTAAGAATCATTGTAACAAGAAAATAAAGTTTCTACGATCTGATCACGGAGGCAAATATTTGAGTTACGAGTTTGACCTTCATTTAAAAACAATGTGGAATAGTTTCACAACTCATGCCACCTGGAACACCACGGAGTAATGGTGTGTCCGAACATCATAACTGTACTTTATTAGATATGGTGCGATCTATGATGTCTCTTACCGATTTACCACTATCCTTTTGGGGTTATGCATTAGAGACAGCTGCATTCATGTTAAATAGGGCACCGTCTAATCCGTTGAGACGACACCGTATGAACTATGGTTTGGCAAGAAACCTAAGCTGTCGTTCTTAAAGTTTGGGGCTGCGATGCTTATGTGAAAAAGCTTCAACCTAATAAGCTCGAATCCAAATCAGAGAAATGCATCTTCATAGGATACCCGAAGGAAACTGTTGGGTACACCTTCTATCACAGATCTGAAGGCAAGATATTCATTGCTAAGAATGGATCCTTTCTAGAGAAGGAGTTTCTCTCGAAAGAAGTGAGTGAGAGGAAAGTAGAACTCGATGAGTTAATTGTACCTTCTCCCAAATTGGAAAGTATTTCATCACAGAAATCAGTTCCAGTGATTCCTACACCAATTAGTGAGGAAGCTAATGATGATGATCATGAAATTTCAGATCAAGTTACTACCGAATCTCGTAGGTCAACCAAAGTATGGTCCGCAACAGAGTGGTACGGTAATCCTTTCTGGAAGTCATGTTACTAGACCATGACGAACCTACGAACTATGAGGAAGCGATGGTGAGCCCAGATTCCGTGAAATGGCTTGAGGCCATGAAATCTGAGATGGGATCCATGTATGAGGACAAAGTATGGACTTTGATTGACTTGCCTGATGATCGGCAAGTCATTAAGATTAAATGGATCTTCAAGAGGAAGACGGACGCTGATAGTAGTGTTACTATCTACAAAGCTCGAATTATCGCAAAAGGTTTTCGACAAGTTCAAGGTGTTGACTACGATGAGAGTTTCTCACTCGTATCTATGCTTAAAGTCTGTCCGAATCATGTTAGAAATTGCCGCATTTTATGATTATGAAATTTGGCAAATGGATATCAAAACTACATTCCTTAATGGATTTCTTAAAGAAGAGATGTATATGATGCAACCAGAAGGTTTTGTCAATCCTAAAGGTACTAACAAAGTGTGTAAGCTCCAACGATCCATTTATGGACTGGTGCAAGCATCTCGGAATTGGAATGTACACTTTGATAGTGTGATCAAAGCATATAGTTTTATACAGACTTGCGGTGAAGCATGTATTTACAAGAAAGTGAGTGGGAGCACTACAACCTTTCTGATAAGTATATGTGAATGACATATTGTTGATCGGAAATGATGTAGAAATTTCTGGAAAGCATAAAGGAGTGTTTGAAAGAAGTTTTTCAAAGAAAGACCTCGGTAAAGCTACTTACATATTGGCCATCAAGATCTATAAAGATAGATCAAGACGCTTGATAATACTTTCGATGAGTACGTACCTTGATAAGATTTTGAAGGAGTTCATAATGGATCAGTCAAAGAAGGAGTTCTTGCCTGAGTTGTAAGGTGTGAAGTTGAGTAAGACTCAAAACCCGACCATGGCAGAAGATAGAGAGAGAATGAAAGTCATTCCCTATGCCTTAGTGCTACCTCTTGAGCACTGCGTTGGTTTTCCCTTGAAGAGGAAAGGGTGATGCAGCAAAGTAGCGTAAGTATTTCCCTCAGTTTTTGAGAACCAAGGTATCAATCCAGTAGGAGATCACGCTCAAGTCCCACGCACCTACACAAACAAATAAGAACCTCGCAACCAACGCGATAAAGGGGTTGTCAAGCCCTTCACGGTCACATACAAGAGTGAGATCTGATAGATATGATAAGATAATATTTTTGGTATTTTTATGATAAAGAGAAATAAAGATGCAAAGTAAAATAAATGACAAAGGAAATAACTAAGTGTTGGGAGATTAATATGATGGAAGATAGACCCGGGGGCCATAGGTTTCACTAGTGGCTTCTCTCAAGAGCATAAGTATTACGGTGGGTAAACGAATTACTGTCGAGCAATTGATAGAATTGAGCATAGTTATGAGAATATCTAGGTATGATCATGTATATAGGCATCACGTCCGCCACAAGTAGACCGAAACGATTCTGCATCTACTACTATTACTCCACACATCGACCGCTATCCAGCATGCATCTAGAGTATTAAGTACATAAGAACAGAGTAATGCTTTAAGGAAGACGACATGATGTAGAGGGGTAAACTCATGCAATATGATATAAACCCCATATTTTTATCCTCGATGGCAACAATACAATACGTGTCGGTTCCCTTTCTATCACTGGGATCGAGCACCACAAGATTGAACCCAAAACTAAGCACTTCTCCCATTGCAAGAAAGATCAATCTAGTAGGCCAAACCAAACTGATAATTCGAAGAGACTTGCAAAGATAAACCAATCATACATAAAAGAATTCAGAGGAGAATCAAATATTGTTCATAGATAATCTGGATCACAAACCCACTATTCATCGGATCTCGACAAACACACCGCAAAAGAAGATTACATCGAATAGATCTCCAAGAAGATCGAGGAGAACTTTGTATTGAGATCCAAAGAGAGAGAAGAAGCCATCTAGCTAATAACTATGGACCCGTAGGTCTGAAGTAAACTACTCACACATCACCGGAGAGGCCATGGAGTTGATGTAGAGGCCCTC
>NC_057812.1:486708108-486723498 GCF_018294505.1 Triticum aestivum | reverse complement strand
GTGGAGCAACGGAGGGCCCCCTGCCTCGTGCCTTCCTCGGTTGTTTCTTGACGCCCACTCCAAGTCCCCTGGATCAAGTTTGTTGAGAAAATCACGTTCCCGAAGGTTTCATTCCATTTGGACTCCGTTTGATATTCCTTTTCTTTGAAAACCCTAAAATAGGCAAAAAATAGCAATTTGGGCTGGGCCTCCGGTTAGTAGGTTAGTCCCAAAATTGATATAAAAGTGTAAAATAAAGCCCATTGACATCCAAAATAGATAATATAATAGCATGGAGCAATCAAAAATTATAGATACGTTGGAGACGTATCAAGCATCCCCAAGCTTCATTCCTGCTCGTCCTCGAGTAGGTAAATGATAAAAGAAGAATTTTTGATGTGGAATGCTTTCTAACATATTTCTCAATGTAATTTTTCTTTATTATGGCATGAATGTTCAGATCCGAAAGATTCAAGATAGAAGTTTAATATTGACATAAAAATAATAATACTTCAAGCATACTACTAAGCAATTATGTCTTCTCAAAATAACATGGCCAAAGAAAGTTATCCCTACAAAATCATATAGTCTGGCTATGCTCTATCTTCACCACACAAAATATTTAAATCATGCACAACCCCGATGACAAGCCAAGCAATTGTTTCATACTTTTGATGTTCTTAAACTTTTTCAATCTTCACGCAATATATGAGTGTGAGCCATGGATAGCACTAGGTGGAATAGAATGGTGGTTGTGGAGAAGACAAAAAGGAGAAGATAGTCTCACATCAACTTGGCGTATCAATGGGCTATGGAGATGCCCATCAATAGATATCAATGTGAGCGAGTAGGGATTGCCATGCAATAGATGCACTAGAGCTATAAGTATATGAAAGCTCAACAAAAGAAATTAAGTGGGTGTGCATCCAACTTGCTTGCTCACGAAGACCTAGGGCATTTTGAGGAAGCCCATCATTGGAATACAAGCCAAGTTCTATAATGAACAATTCCCACTAATATATGAAAGTGATATCATAGGAGACTATCTATATGAATAACATGGTGCTACTTTGAAGCACAAGTGTGGAAAAAGGATAGTAGCATTGTCCCTTCTCTCTTTTTGTCACATTTTTTATTTGGGCCTTCTTTCTCTTTTTTGGGCCTCTTTTCCTCTTTTTTTCATCCGGAGTCTCATCCCGACTTGTGGGGGAATCATAGTCTCCATCATCCTTTCCTCAGTTGGGACAATGCTCTAATAATGGTGATCATCACACTTTATTTACTTACAACTCAAGAATTACAACTCAATACATAGAACAAAATATGACTCTATGTGAATGCCTCCGGCAGTGTACCGGGATGTGCAATTAATGATGCATGAGTGACATGTATAGAGAATTATGAATGGTAGCTTTGCCACAAATACGATGTCAACTACATGATCATGCAAGCAATATGACAATGATGAAGCGTGTCATAATAATGGAACGGTGGAAAGTTGCATGGCAATATATCTCGGAATGGCTATGAAAATGCCATAATAGGTAGGTATGGTGGCTGTTTTGAGGAAGGTATATGGTGGGTTTATGGTACCGGTGAAAGTTGCGCGATACTAGAGAGGCTAGCAATGGTGGAAGGGTGAGAGTGCGTATAATCCATGGACTCAATATTAGTCATAAAGACCTCACATACTTATTGCAAAAATCTATTAGTTATCGAAACAAAGTATTACGCACATGCTCCTAGGGGATAGATTGGTAGGAAAAGACCATCGCTCGTCCCCGACCGCCACTCATAAGGAAGACAATCAATAAATAAATCATGCTCCGACTTAATCACAAAACGGTTCACCATACATGCATGCTACGGGAATCACAAACTTCAACACAAGTATTTCTCAAATTCACAACTACTCAACTAGCATGACACTAATATCACCATCTCCATATCTCAAAACAATTATCAAGTATCAAACTTCTCATAGTATTCAATGCACTTCTATGAAAGTTTTTATATTATAGAAAATTTCCATGTTGTTCTAAAGGACTCTCAAAATAATATAAGTGAAGCATGAGAGATCAATAGTTTCTATAAAACAAATCCACCATCGTGCTCTAAAAGATATAAGTGAAGCACTAGAGCAAAAACTATATAACTCAAAAGATATAAGTGAAGCACATAGAGTATTCTAATAAATTTCAAATCATGTGAGTCTCTCTCAAAAGGTGTGTACAGCAAGGATGATTGTGGTAAACTAAAAAGCAAAGACTCAAATCATACAAGACGCTCCAAGCAAAACACATATCATGTGGTGAATAAAAATATAGCTCCAAGTAAAGTTACCGGTAGACGAAGACGAAAGAGGGGATGCCTTCCGGGGCATACCCAAGCTTAGGATTTTTGGGGTCCTTGAATTTTACCTTGGGGTGCCATGGGAACCCCCAAGCTTAGGATCTTGCCACTATTTGTTCCATAATCCATCAAATCTTTACCCAAAACTTGAAAACTTCACAACACAAAACTCAAAATAGAAAATCTCGTGAGCTTCGTTAGCGAAAGAAAACAAAACACCACTTCAAGGTACTGTAATGAACTCATTCTTTATTTATATTGGTGTTAAACCTACTGTATTCCAACTTCTCTATGGTTTATAAACTCTTTTACTAGCCATAGATTCATCAAAATAAGCAAACAACACAAGAAAAATAGAATCTGTCAAAAACAGAATAGTCTGTAGTAATCTGTAGCTAACGCAACTTCTGGAACCCCAAAAATTCTAAAATAAATTGCTGGACGTGAGAAATTTATCTATTAATCATCTGAAAAAAATCATTAACTAAATATAACCTTCCAAATAAAAATGGCAGCGATTCTCGTAAGCGCTAAAGTTTCTGTTTTTACAACAAGATCAAAAAGACTTTCCCCAAGTCTTCCCAACGGTTCTACTTGGCACAAACACTAATTAAACACAAAAAACACAACCAAAACAGAGGCTAGATAAATTATTTATTACTAAACAGGATCAAAAATCAAGGAATGAAAATAAAATTGGGTTGCCTCCCAACAAGCGCTATCGTTTAACGCCCCTAGCTAGGCATAAAAGCGAAGATAGATCTAGGTATTGCCATCTTTGGTAGGCAATCCATAAGTGGCTCTCATAATAGATTAATATGGTAATTTAATTTTCTTTCTAGGGAAGTGTTCCATGCCTTTCCTTAATGGAAATTGGAATCTAATATTCCCTTCCTTCATATCAATAATTGCACCAATCGTTCTAAGGAAAGCTCTACCAAGAATAATAGGACATGAAGGATTGCGATCTATATCATGAACAATGAAATCTATAGGCACATAGTTCCTATTTGCAACAATAAGAACATCATTAATTCTTCCCATAGGTTTCTTAATAGTGGAATCCGCAAGGTGCAAGTTTAAAGAACAATCATCAAAATCACGGAAACCTAGCAAATCACACAAAGTTTTTAGAAACGTGAAAACACTAGCACCCAAATCACACAAAGCATAGCACTCATGATCTTTAATTTTAATTTTTATTGTAGGTTCCCACTCATCATAAAGTTTTCTAGGGATAGAAACTTCCAACTCAAGTTTTTCTTCATAAGATTGCATCAAAGCATCAACGATATGTTTAGTAAAAGCTTTATTTTGACTATAAGCATGAGGAGAATTTAGCACGGATTGCAACAAGGAAATACAATCTATCAAAGAGCAATTATCATAATTAAATTACTTGAAATCCAAAATAGTGGGTTCATTGATATTTAAAGTTTTGACCTCTTCAATCCCACTTTTAACAATTTTAGCATCAAGATCTAAAAACTCCGAATTTTTGGAACGCCTTCTAGGTAAAGGTGGCTCATCTTCAGTCCCATCATTATCAAGATTCATATTGCAAAACAAAGATTTAATGGGAGACACATCAATAACTTTTAGATCTTCATCTTTATTTTCATTAAAAAATCCGGCTTAGCAGCCATCTTATTAACTAAGGTGGCCTGCTTATTCGAAACTTCAGCAATTAATTTTTCGAGATGAGCAATCTGAGATTTCAAACCATAAAATTCTTTAGACATATCATCGATCTCTTTATTCATATAACCCATAAAGCTTTTTTGTTCCTTAAGCTCGTTCCTAAAGAAATTATTATGCTCAAATTGTAAAGCCATAAAACTCCTGATATTGATTTCGATCTCTTCTAACCTTTTAAGGTGAAGATCACCAAATCTAGGTAGAGTCATCGTGACAAGCAGGCAATCCAACACACAAGCAAACAAGAAACTGGCAAAAGAGGCAAATAGGGAAAGAGAAGGGGAACGGAGAGAGAGGGCGAATAAAACAGCAAGGGTGAAGTGGGGGAGAGGAAAACGAGAGGCAAATGGAAAATAATGTAATGCAAGGGATAAGAGTTTTTGATGGGTACTTGGTATCTTTTGACTTGGTAATGGCACCAGAAATGACTCGTTATTGGGAGTCAAATCTTTACTTCACTTGGCGCGAATCTCCCCGGCAACGGCGCCAGAAATCCTTTTTGCTACCTCTTGAGCACTGCGTTGGTTTTTCCTTGAAGAGGAAAGGGTGATGCAACAAAGTAGCATAAGTATTTCCCTCAGTTTTTGAGAACCAAGGTATCAATCCAGTAGGAGATCACGCTCAAGTCCCATGCACCTACACAAACAAATAAGAACCTCGCAACCAATGCGATAAAGGGGTTGTCAAGCCCTTCACGGTCACTTATGAGAGTGAGATCTGATAGATATGATAGGATAATATTTTTGGTATTTTTATGATAAAGAGAAATAAAGATGCAAAGTAAAATAAACGGCAAAGGAAATAACTAGGTGTTGGAAGATTAATATGATGGAAGATAGACCCGGGGCCATAGATTTCACTAGTGGCTTCTCTCAAGAGCATAAGTATTACGGTGGGTAAACGAATTATTGTCGAGCAATTGATAGGATTGAGCATAGTTATGAGAATATCTAGGTATGATCACGTACATAGGCATCACGTCTGCGACAAGTAGACCGAAACGATTCTACATCTACTACTATTACTCCACACATCGACCGCTATCCATCATGCATCTAGAGTATTAAGTTCATAAGAACAGAGTAATGCTTTAAGGAAGATGACATGATGTAGAGGGATAAACTCATGCAATATGATATAAACCCCATATTTTTATCCTCGATGGCAACAATACAATACGTGTCGGTTCCCTTTCTTTCACTGGGATCGAGCACCGCAAGATTGAACCCAAAGCTAAGCACTTCTCCCATTGCAAGAAAGATCAATGTAGTAGGCCAAACCAAACTGATAATTCGAAGAGACTTGCAAAGATAAACCAATCATACATAAAAGAATTCAGAGAAGAATCAAATATTGTTCATAGATAATCTGGATCATAAACCCAAAATTCATCGGATCTCGACAAACACACCGCAAAAGAAGATTACATCGAATAGATCTCCAAGAAGATCGAGGAGAACTTTGTATTGAGATCCAAAGAGAGAGAAGAAGCCATCTAGCTAATAACTATGGACCCGTAGGTCTGAAGTAAACTACTCACACATCATCGGAGAGGCCATGGAGTTGATGTAGAGGCCCTCTGTGATCAATGCCCCTCCGGCGGAGCTCCAGAAAAGGCCCCGAGATGGGATCTCTCGGGTACAGAAGGTTGCGGCAGTGGAATTAGGTTTTCGTGGTGCTCCTGGATGTTTGGGGGTACGTGGATATATATATAGGAGGAAGAGGTACATCGGTGGAGCAACGGAGGGCCCACGAGGGTGGAGGGTGTGCCCAGGGGGGGTAGGCGCGCGCCCCTGCCTCGTGCCTTCCTCGGTTGTTTCTTGACACCCACTCCAAGTCTCCTGGATCACGTTTGTTGAGAAAATCACGTTCCCGAAGGTTTCATTCCGTTTGGACTCTGTTTGATATTCCTTTTCTTCGAAACCCTAAAATAGGAAAAAAAACAACAATTTGGGTTGGGCCACCGGTTAGTAGGTTAGTCCCAAAAATGATATAAAAGTGTAAAATAAAGCCCATTGACATCCAAAATAAATAATATAATAGCATGGAGCAATAAAAAAATTATAGATACGTTGGAGACATATCACTCAGCCATAGGTTTTATAAAGTATGCCATGTTGTATACCAAATCTATTGTGTACCTTGTTATGAGTTTGGCAAAGGGGTACAATAGTGATCCAGGAGTAGATCACTGGAAAGCGGTCAAAATTATCCTTAGAGGACTAAGGAAACATTTCTCGGTTATGGAGGTGATAAAGAGTTCATCGTAAAGAGGTACGCCGATGCAAGCTTTAACACCGATCCGGATGAATCTGAGTCTCAATCTGGATACATACTGAAAGTGGGAGAAATTAGCTAGAGTAGCTCCATGCAGAGCATTGTAGACATAGAAAATTTGCAAAATACATATGGCTCTGAATGTGACAGACCCGTTGACTAAAATTCTCTCACAAGCAAAACATGATCACACCTTAGTACTCTTTGGGTGTTAATCACATAGCAATGTGAACTAGATTTTGACTCTAGTAAACCCTTTGGGTGTTAGTCCCATGGCAATGTGAACTATTGATGTTAAATCACATGATGATGTGAACTAGATTATTGACTCTAGTGCAAGTGGGAGACTGAAGGAAATATGCCCTAGAGGCAATAATAAAGTTGTTATTTATATTTCCTTATATCATGATAAATGTTTATTATTCATTCTAGAATTGTATTAACCAGAAATTTAGTACATGTGTGAATACATAGACAAAACAGAGTGTCCCTAGTATGCCTCTACTTGACTAGCTCCTTAATCAAGATGGTTAAGTTTCCTAACCATAGACATGTGTTGTCATTTGATGAATGGGATCACATCATTAGAGAATGATGTGATGGACAAGACCCATCCGTTAGCTTAGCATTATGATCGTTTAGTTTTATTGCTATTGCTTTCTTCATGGCTTATACATATTCCTCTTACTATGAGATTACGCAACTCTCGAATACCGGAGGAACACCTTGTGTACTATCAAACGTCACAACGTAACTAGGTGATTATAAAGATGCTCTAGAGGTGTTTCCAAAGGTGTTTGTTGAGTTGGCATAGATCGAGATTAGGATTTGTCACTCCGTGTATCGGAGAGGTATCTCTAGGCCCTCTCGGTAATGCACATCACTATAAGCCTTGCAAGCAATGTGACTAGTGAGTTAGTTGCAGTATGATGCATTATGGAACGAGTAAACAGACTTGCCACTAATGAGATTGAACTAGGTATGATGATACCAACGATTGAATCTCGGGCAAGTAACATACCGATGACAAAGGGAATGACGTATGTTGTTATGCAGTTTGACCGATAAAGATCTTCGTAGAATATGTAGAGCCAATATGAGCATCCAGGTTCCGCTATTGGTTATTGACCAGAGATGTGTCTCAGTCATGTCTACATAGTTCTCGAACCCGTAGGGTCCGCACGCTTAACGTTCGATGACAATTTGTATTATGAGTTATGTGATTTGATGACCGAAGATTGTTTGGAGTCCCGGATGAGATCACAAACATGACAAGGAGTCTTGAAATGGTCGAGAGGTAAAGATTGATATATTGGAAGGTTATATTCGAACATCGGAATGGTTCCGGAGTGATTCAGGTATTTTTCGGAGTACCGGGAGGTTACCGAAACCCCCCGAGGGAAGTAGTGGGCCTTCATGGGCCTTAGTGGAAAGGAGAGGAGGGATGCAAGGGTGACCCCCCATGGTAAGTACGAATTGGACTAGGGAGGGACGACGCCCCCCTCTTTCCTTCTCCCTCTCCTATTCCTTACCTCTCTCCCCCTCTTGGAAAAGGAAGAGGAGTCCAAACAGGATTGGGAATCTTAGTTGGACTCCCCCTTGAAGGAAATATGCCCTAGAGGCAATAATAAAGTTGTTATTTATATTTGCTTATATCATGATAAATGTTTATTATTCATGCTAGAATTGTATTAATCGGAAAATTAGTACATGTGTGAATACATAGACAAACAGAGTGTCCCTAGTATGCCTCTACTAGACTAGCTCGTTAATCAAAGATGGTTAAGTTACCTAACCATAGACATGTGTTGTGATTTGTTGAATGGGATCACATCATTAGAGAATGATGTGATGGACAAGACCCATCCGTTAGCTTAGCACTATGATCGTTTAGTTTATTGCTATTGCTTTCTTCATGACTTATACATGTTCCAATGACTATGAGATTATGCAACTCCCGAATACCGGAGTAACACTTTGTGTGCTATCAAACGTCACAAAGTAACTGGGTGATTATAAAGATGCTCTACAAGTGTCTCCGATGGTGTTTGTTGAGTTGGCATAGACCGAGATTAGGATTTTTCACTCCGATTGTCGGAGAGGTATCTCTGGGCCCTCTCGGTAATGCACATCACTATAAGCCTTGCAAGCAATGTGACTAATGAGTTAGTTGAGGGATGATGCATTACGGAACAACTAAAGAGACTTGCCGGTAACGAGATTGAACTAGGTATGATGATACTGACGATCGAATCTCGGGTAAGTAACACACCGACGAAAAAAGGAACAACGTATGTTGTTGTGCAATTTGATCAATAAAGATCTTCGTAGAATATGTAGGAGCCGGTATGAGCATCCAGGTTCCGCTATTGGTTATTGATCGGAGATATGTCTTAGTCATGTCTACATAGTTCTCGAACCCGTAGGGTCCGCACGCTTAATGTTCGATGATGATTCGTATTATGAGTTTATGTCATTTGATGACCGAAGGTTGTTCGGAGTCCCAGATGAGATCATGGACATGACGAGGAGTCTTGAAATGGTCGAGACATAAAGATTCATATATTGGAAGGTTACATTCAGACACCGGAATGGTTCAGGTCATTTCGGATAAGTTTCGGAGTACCGGGGGTTACCGACCCTCCCCCCCGCACCCCCGGGAAGTTATTGGGCCTCATGGTCCTAGTGGTGGAAGAGAGGAGGCAGGCCAAGGAGTGGTGCGCGCCCCCCTAGCCCGAACCGAATTGGACTAGGGCTAGGGGAGGTCCCCATTCCTTCTCTTCTCCTCCTCCTTCCCCCCTTCTCCTTGTGGGAGTAGGAAAGGGGGGGGGGCGAATCCTACTTGGAGTAGGACTCCCCCCCTTGGGCGCGCCACCCATGGCCGGCCTCCTCCTCCCTCCCTCCTTTATATATGTGGGGAGGGGGCACCCTAGAACACAGAAGTTGATCTTTTAGCAGTGTGCGGTGCCCCCCTCCACAGTTACATAGCTCGGTCATATTGTCGTAGTTTTTAGGCGAAGCCCTGCGCCGCGAACTCCATCATCACCGTCACCATGCCGTCGTGCTGACGAAACTCTCCCTCGGCCTCAAATGGATCAAGAGTTCGAGGGACGTCATCGAGCTGAACGCGTGTTGATCGCGGAGGTGCCGTGCATTCGATACTTGGATCGGTTCGATCGCGAAGACGTTCGACTACATCAACCGCATTACTAAACGCTTCCGCTTTCGGTCTACGAGGGTACATGGACACACTCTCCCCGCTCGTTGCTATGCTTCTGCTAGATAGATCTTGCATGATCGTAGGATTTTTTTTGAAATACTACGTTCCCCAACAGTGGCATCTGAGCCAGGTCTGTGCGTAGATGTTATATGCATGAGTAGAACACAAAGAGTTGTGGGCAATAATAGTCATACTACTTACCAGCATGCCATACTTTGATTCGGCGGTATTGTTTGATGCAGCGGCCCAGACCGACATTACATGACCGTGTTCATGAGACTGGTTCTACCGCCGTGCTTCGCACACAGGTGGCTAGTGGGTGTCTATTTCTCCAGCTTTAGTTGAATGGAGTTTGACTGCGCCCGATCCTTGTTGAAGGTTAAAATAACACACTTGACGAAAAATCTGGTTTTGATGCGTAGGTAAGAACGGTTCTTGCTAGAAGCCCGTAGCAGCCGGTAAAACTTGCAACAACAAAGTAGAGGACGTCTAACTTGTTTTTGCAGGGCTTGCTGTGATGTGATATGGTCAAGACGTGATGATATATAAATTGTTGTATGAGATGATCATGTTTTGTAATAGTTATCAGCAATTGGCTGGAGCCATATGGTTGTCACTTTATTATATGAAATGCAATCGCCATGTAATTGCTTTACTTTATCACTAAGCGGTGGCGATAGTCGTAGAAGCAATAGTTGGCGAGACGACCATGTGACGGCATGTTGATAGAGATCAAGATGATAGAGATGATGGTGTCATGCCGGTGACAATGCAGATCATGACGGTACTTTGGAGATGGAGATCAAAGTCACAAGATGATGATGGCCATATCATGTCACATATTTTGATTGCATGTGATGTTTATCTTGTATGCATCTTATTTTTCTTAGTACGGCGGTAGCATTATAAGATGATCCCTCACTAAATTTCATGGTATAAGTGTTCTCCCTGAGTATGCATCGTTGCTATAGTTCGTCGTGCCCACGTGATGATCGGGTGTGATAAGCTCTACGTTCACATACAATGGGTGCAAGCCAGTTTTGCACACGCGGAATACTCGGGTTAAACTTGACGAGCCTAGCATATGCAGATATGGCCTCGGAACACGGAGATCGAAAGGTCGAACGTGAATCATATAGTAGATATGATCAACATAGTGATGTTCACCATTGAAAACTACTCCATCTCACGTGATGATCGGACATGGTTTAGTTGATATTGATCACGTGATCATTTAGATGACAAAAGGGATGTCTATCTAAGCGGGAGTTCTTAAGTAATATGATTAATTAAACTTTAATTTATCATGAACTTAGTCCTGATAGTATTTGCATAACTATGTTGTAGATCAATAGCTCGTGATGTAGCTCCCCATTTATTTTTGATATGTTCCTAGAGAAAAATAAGTTGAAATATGATAGTGGCAATGATGCGGACTTGGTATGTGATCTAAGGATTATCCTCATTGCTGCACAGAATAATTATGTCCTTGATGCATGCTACCTCTTGAGCACTGCGTTGGTTTTCCCTTGAAGAGGAAAGGGTGATGCAGCAAAGTAGCGTAAGTATTTCCCTCAGTTTTTGAGAACCAAGGTATCAATCCAGTAGGAGGCCACGCACGAGTCCCTCGCACCTACACAAACAAATAAATCCTCGCAACCAACGCGATAAGGGGTTCTCAATCCCTACATGGTCGCTTATGAGAGTGAGATCTGATAGATATGATAAGATAACATTGTTGGTATTTGTATGATAAAGATGCAAAGTAAAATAAAAGGGCAATAAAAATAACTAAGTGTTGAAAGATTAATATGATGGAAGATAGACCCGTGGGCCATAGGTTTCACTAGTGGCTTCTCTCAAGAGCATAAGTATTCATGGTGGGTAAACAAATTACTGTTGAGCAATTGACAGAATTGAGCATAGTTATGAGAATATCTAGGTATGTTCATGTATATAGGCATCACGTCCAAGACAAGTAGACCGGCTCCTTCCTGCATCTACTACTATTACTCCACACATCGACCGCTATCCAACATGCATCTAGAGTATTAAGTTCAAGAGAACAGAGTAACGCTTTAAGCAAGATGACATGATGTAGAGGGATAAACTCATGCAATATGATATAAACCCCATCTTGTTATCCTCGATGGCAACAATACAATACGTGCCTTGCTGCCCCTACTGTCACTGGGAAAGGACACCGCAAGATTGAACCCAAATCTAAGCACTTCTCCCATTGCAAGAAAGATAAATCTAGTAGGCCAAATCAAACTGATAATTCGAAGAGACTTGCAAAGATAACCAATCATACATAAAAGAATTAAGCGAAGATTCAAATATTGTTCATAGATAAACTTGATCATAAACCCACAATTCATCAGTCTCAACAAACACACCACAAAATAAGATTACCTCGAATAGATCTCCACAAGAGAGGGGGAGAACTTTGTATTGAGATCCAAAAAGAGATAAGAAGCCATCTAGCTAATAACTATGGACCCGTAGGTCTGAAATAAACTACTCACACTTCATCGAAGGGGCTATGGTGTTGATGTAGAAGCCCTCCATGATCGATGCCCCCTCTGTATCTGGTAGTTTGGGGGTACGTAGGTATATATAGGAGGAAGGAGTACGTCGGTGGAGCAACAGGGGTCCCACAAGGGTGGAGGTTGCGCCTGGGGGGTAGGCGCGCCCCCTACCTCGTGCCCTCCTCGTTGATTGCTTGACGTAGGGTCCAAGTCCTACGGACCATGTTCATTCTGAAAATCACGTTCCCGAAGGTTTCATTCCGTTTGGACTCCGTTTAATATTCTTTTTCCGCGAAACCCTAAAATAGGCAAAAAAACAGCAATTCTGGGCTGGGCCTCCGGTTAATAGGTTTGTCCCAAAAATAATATAAAAGTGTATAATAAAGCCCAATAATGTCCAAAACAGAATATAATATAGCATGGAACAATAAAAAATTATAGATACATTGGAGACGTATCAAGCATCCCCAAGCTTAATTCCTGCTCGTCCTCGAGTAGGTAAAAGATAAAAACAGAGTTTTTGATGTGGAGTGCTACTTGGCATATTTCCAATGTAATTCTTCCTAATTGTGGTATGAATATTCAGATCCGAAAGATTCAAGATAAAAGTTCAATATTGACATAAAATAATAATACTTCAAGCATACCAACTAAGCAATTATGTCCTCTCAAAATAACATGGCCAAAGAAAGTTCATCCCTACAAAATTATATAGTTTAGCCATGCTCCATTTTCGTCACACAAGAATGCTCACATCATGCACAACCCCTATGACAAGCCAAGCAATTGTTTCATACTTTAGTGATCTCAAACTTTTTCAATCTTCACGCCATACATGAGCGTGAGCCATGGATATAGCACTATGGGTGGAATAGAATATAATGATGGGGGTTATGTGGAGAAGACAAAAAAGGGAGAAAGTCTCACATCAACGAGGCTAATCAATGAGCTATGGAGATGCCCATCAATTGATGCTAATGCAAGGAGTAGGGATGGCCATGCAACAGATGCACTAGAGCTATAAATATATGAAAGCTCAACAAAAGAAACTAAGTGGGTGTGCATCCAACTTGCTTGCTCACGAAGACCTAGGGCATTTGAGGAAGCCCATTGTTGGAATATACAAGCCAAGTTCTATAACGAAAAGTTCCCACTAGTATATGAAAGTGAGAAAACAAAAGACTCTCTATCATGAAGATTATGGTGCTACTTTGAAGCACAAGTGTGGTAAAAAGGATAGTAACATTGTCCCTTCTCTCTTTTTCTCTCATTTTTTGGGCCTTCTCTTTCTTTTGGCCTTTCTTTTTTTTCTCACTTGGAACAATGCTCTAGAAAATGATGATCATCACACTTCTGTTTATTTATAACTCAATGATTACAACTCGATACTAGAACCAAGTATGACTCTATATGAATGCCTTCGGCGGTGTACCGGGATATGCAATGAACCAAGAGTGACATGTATGAAAGGATTATGAATGGTGGCTTTGCCACAAATACTATGTCAACTACAAGATCATGCAAAGCAATATGACAATGATGAACATGTCATGATAAATGGAATAGTGGAAAGTTGCACTACAAAAAAAACACTTCCGTGATGATACGTGTTTGTCACAGTAGGTCGCTTTTTTTGTCATGCATGTACATCCATGACAAATTTATGACAGAATCAAGATAGTCATACATGTGCTGTCGTAGAAGTGTTCCATGACATTACCAAAATTATCATCGCAGAAGTGTCCACTTCCATGACAATAAATCGCGCGTCATAGAAGTGCTTTCGTCAAGGGTGACCGACACGTGGCATCCACCGTAACGGAACACCGTTAAGCTATCGGGTCGGGTTTTGGATCCGATAACCTGTTAACAGCCCAGACCAATGGGGATTTTCCATGTGTAAAATCATCATTGGCTAGAGGAAACATGTGTCGACTCATCATTGAGACAGATGTCATCCACTCATTGGACAGAAGGCGCCTATGATACATCGACACGTGGCATGGCCCAACAGTGGCCCATTCCTGTGAAAAGGCCGGCCCATTTGACTTGGTCAAAAGCTGGCGGGCCGGCCCATGGAAAGCCTGTTAACGGCCTGTTTGCATATAGCCCATTTACAGCCCGCTAACTCAAGGCCCGTTACGCCCTATCCGAATTAGGCCCAGTAGCGTCATCTGGACCGTCCAATATGATTCCAGCCCGTTTTCACTTCTGGCCCATGTATAGCCCATGACATCTTTCGGCCCATATGAGGCCCTTTGTAACTCTTGGCCCATTAGCGGCTCGTGCTGAAACTGGCCCGTAATGAACAGTGTATTACTTTACACCCATTAATGGCCCGTGGTGAAACTGGCCCGTAATGAACAGTGTATCACTTTATACCCATTAACGGCCCGTTATTCCGTTGGGCCGTTTCCAGCCCAAGTTAACTTTCGGCCTTCTGTGGGCCCATTTATTCTTGGGCTCATTTGCAGCATTTAGTTACTTACGGCCCGTTACTGTCATTTTCTGTTTGTGGGCCAAATTCAGCCCGTCGTTACAGTCGGCCCGTTTGTGGACCGTTAGTCTGTTGGGCCGTTTTCATAGCATCACCAAATACGACTTATTAACGGCCCGTTATGGTCAGCCCATAAAACGTACGACCCATTAAATGCCCGTACAAGACACATAAATGAGCCAGCGGCCCATGGATCCTACGAGACGCACAAGGCCCATGGATCCTATGAGACGTAGAAGGCCCATGGATCCTACGCGACGTAGAAGGCCCATGGATCCTACGTGTAACATCCCAAATTTTCAATTTGGAATGTTATACATAGTCATCCATGCATATCATATTTTATTCGCATTTCTTCTCGCGATCCTCGAAATCCTAAGCAACTCAAGGACCCTCGGAGAGAGTTGGGGATTTCCCGGTTTTCAAATTTGATCTCTATCAAATCTTGAAATGAGGATTTTTGGTTTTAATTATTTTCTCTCCAAAAATATTTCACACTAAAATATATGAGAGGAGATAATATGACTTCTCCAAGATAATTGAAATATTGGAGGAAAAATATTAAAATCAAATAATTGCTTTATTTGGATTTTATTGCAATTTTGTTTGCATTAGAAAAATTGCACGTTTTTTAAAATTGTATTTTAGGGCCAAGAAAATGTTCATCTCGTTCTAAATATTTTATTTAGATGGTGAAAATTTATTTTGGCATTTTTTATTTTTTTATTTATTTTTTCAGGATTTTAGTTCGGTCGGCGAAATTATTTAAAAAAAAGGGGTTCCCGCGCCGACTGGGCCTAAGGCCCAGCCGCGCTAGGCCGCCGCCGCTGCCACCT
>NC_057812.1:486699605-486707742 GCF_018294505.1 Triticum aestivum | reverse complement strand
GCCCCGCCGGACCTCTCACCGGAGGTAGCCGCCACGCACCGCCGCCGGTTTTTTTATAAATACCGACCGGTTTTTTTAGAAAACCTAGATCCATTTTTTTCGGATTCACCGGTTTTTCTCGGTTCTTCTATTTGGCGGATGTTCGTCCGAACATTCGTTTTAACGAACGGTTCTTCGCCCGTTAGAAAAAGTCAACGACCGCTCATTCGTTAGTCTGTTCGTCAGTTTTCTTTTATCAGATTTATTCCGCGATTTTCTCTGATCGCGATTTCTAATCCGATCTTAGTTTCTGTTTATCTTTTCGCTCGTTAGTCGAAATCAGGTGATTCAAGCGCCTAGAGTTTCGTCCCGAAACCCTCTTTCCTCTTAACCAACTCAAACAAGTTTTCTCTACTTTAAAATTTGACCTAGTTTCAGATTAGTAAATGAAGCTTCTTTCTTTCGCCGTTTGAGTTTCGTTGCTCCGTTTGATTTGATTCTTTTTGTGAACTGGATTTCTTAAATTGAACTTTCTGGTCAACCTCTTTTTTTGAGTTTCGCTTGTGCATCATTGCTTGTTACTTATGTATGCTATTGTTTGCTTGCGATAGAACACCTGGAGTGCGAAGCGTGCTACTACGAGTCCCTAGGTTTCGCAGATCGTCAGCAAGGCAAGTAACACTTTGATCATATCCCTTTTATCACCCAGTTTTTATGCATTAGTTCCAATCCTCAAACATTGCATGATTAGGATGTCATTAACTTGTGGGTTGGGAAGTAGTTGATGAGGTAGAACCTATTGCCCTGTTACATTCAAACCCTTGGGAGTTACTCTACGCGTTGCTTATATATACTATGCTATGCTATGCTCGTAGACGTGGTTTGGGTTTGAGTGAAATACATGACAGATGTGAGCTTGTTAATTAATGGTTCAACTTAAGGTGGCAACTTAATCAAACAACTGGGTGGATTGAGGCACCTGGAGTACCCAGTGTTGCCTATATTTTTTTGGAAATCCCGGAGTACCCGTGTGATCTTCCTATGGACCGCCACCCAGGCTCAAAGGGAACTGAGATGATTCATGCTAGAAACTTCCGTGTGCAGCCACAAGCTATTATGTGCTCTAGCATAGTTGAGTAAGTTATGTGAAGCTCTTGAAGAGGCAGATCAGCAGGTAGTGGGATGTAGGTTTGGTATGGTCTGTCCGGAGTAGAGAGTTAATGTTTCTGAAAGACTGTGTCTGGGTCATTCGTTTCTCAAACACCCTGTAGTGCGAGAAAACCAACGGAGGCGATCGAGTCTTGTGGGGAAAAGTGCGCAAACCTCTGCAGAGTGTACAATCTAATCATGGTTAGTCGTGTCCCCAGTTATGGACAATTCTTGAGTATCTAGTAATTTGGTTATCAAAAGTATCTCATCATGTTTAACTAATATTGTTGGGTTGTTAATCACCTTAATTGGGATTGAGTTGGAGGAAACTTCTCAATGATGTTTCAACTACCGTGATAGTAAAATTAAAATCTATTCCTTTGTTGTAGTAAAAAATTGGCTTTTCGCAAAACTGTAACCATAGAGCTTTCCACCAGCCAAATATGCATGTAGTGATAGCATTATTCTGTTCTTGCTCTACTGTGTTACTTTGCCAGCATATTCCATGTGCTAACCCGTTTTGGGTTGCAACGTATTATGTTACAAACTTTTCAGACGAGGAGTAAGGTTCGTTAGGTCGTTGCCGTGCAGCTCAGCTATGCCGCTAGAGTTGATGGACTCACTTTATCTTCCAAGCCTTCCACTGTTATCGTATTAGATGGCCTTAAGCCATATTTTTGTATTAAGTTATTTCTTTTGAGACGTTCGATGTAATAAGTGTGTGATTGCTACTCTGTTATAAATCCTTCGAGTACTGTGTGTGTCAGCATTACCGATCCAAGGATGACACTGAAGCACAGAGACTTGACCATCTGAGGTCGGGTCGCTACAAGATGGTATCAGAGCACACGCTGAGTGTAGGACACGACCACTAAGATAAACCCTAGGTCACCCTTCTCTTCTCATTTCTAACTCCTCTCCATTTTCTACTCTTTAGGATGACGGAGATGAAGAACGAGTTTGCCCAACCGGATGAAGACACTCCTTTTGGACACCACTTGAGGGAAGTGACTAGGTACCTGAACATTGGAATACCAAGTTTCACCGGGACATACAACACTACTTTACCTGAAGAGGAGCGCTGGAGGATACAAGTACAAGTTCCAAGAAGGACGTTCTCGCCAACTTCTAAACCCATAGAGTTATCTTTCGAAGCACCCACCTGGAGTTTAGGCAAGAGCATGGCAGCCCACATCACCATTGGACGCATTGGAGAAGTTTACAACAGGGATCTTAAGGACACTATTTAACAAATATGTGGGCGCCGAGACGAGCAATGGGAAGTAATCAGTACCAGGAAGGATAGATCCATTGCGGCTTTCATCCAGAAGTTAAACCAGCACATTCGACGCCAGGAGAACCAGATGTGCGTGGATATGATGGACTTGAAGACGGTGAAGACTAGAATCATCGAGCTGGAGGAAGAACTCAAGTTTACACGCGATGGGTATGAGGAGGAAATCAAGACACTACTGGAGAAGAATGACGACCTGGTTAAGAAGATCGGAGTATTCATGGGAGGACCAACACCAATAGAGGAAGAAGAACCCAAGGAGATACGCCCAGAGGACTACATCATCATCAACGACACCAATTCCGATCCTAGTAATGATGACTATGAAGACGAAGCTAGAGCAGACATCATGGAGTCTTCCACCGATCAAAATTTCTAGATGACTACCATATATCACTAGTATTCCCCCATGTATTTTGTAGTAGTTGAGCACTTGTGCGATAGTTCTAGATCGTTTGTATGCCCTTGCTAGCTTGATTGAGTTAAATGATTGTGTTTGTCTCATGTGCATATGGGTAGTGTTTTCTCATTAGAACCCTTCTCTATTCTAATCTCTTCCATCTAAACCCTCAGATGCCTCCGAGACGTGACACCGGTTTTGCCTTCCCACCGGAGCTCACCCAGTTGATCCAACAGCAGAATACCTTGATGCAATTGCTAGTTCAGAATCAGGGCAACAACAACAATAACAACAACAACAACAACAACAACAACAACAACCCGCCGCCCGTGGACAACCTAGCCCGTTTTCTAAGGTTACAACCACCGGTGTTTTCCAGTAGCACCGAGCCCATAGTTGCGGACGATTGGTTACGTCGCATTGGAAGGGAGTTGACCACCGCAGGTTGCACAAATGCTGAGAGAGTGCACTTTGCCGCACATCAATTGGATGGACCAGCAGCCTCATGGTGGGAGAATTACACAACCACTTTTCCTATAGCCAATGTCACTTGGGACCGGTTTCAGCAAGCTTTCCGCACATCCCATGTCTCCACTGGAGCTATACAAATGAAGAAGCGTGAGTTCCGCAACCTACGCCAGGGGAACCGTACTGTGGCTCAGTACGTGGATGAGTTTAGCAAGTTATCTTGCTACGCCCCTGATGATGTGGCCACAGATGCCGCGAAGCAGGAGAAGTTTATGGAAAGGCTGAATGATGAGATGAGAATGCAGTTGATGGTAGCAACCTTCAACAACTACCAGGAGTTGGTAGATAAGGCTCTTATGATTGAAGGGAAGCAGCAGCAGATTGAGAGCCGCAAGAGGAAGTATGGACAAGGAAAGGATAACTCAGGAGCTCAACAGAAACCTCGCCTAACCCCGAACTTGGGAGGACTTGTTCATAACCATGGAGGTCACAACCACACTTGAGGAGGATCGCATAACCACAATGGATCTAAGAATGGGAATGGGAACGGAACCAACAATAATCATAACCGCCCCAACCCAGCCACACCCGCCAAAAGGGACTTAAGTCATGTTACTTGTTTCAAGTGCGGGAAGACTGGACACTATGCCACGGAGTGCCCTGAAGGAAAGAATGGAAATGGAAATGGGAGCGTGGGGAAGAAGCCAAATCCATTCAACAAAGGACAAGTGAACCACGTTAACGTGGAGGAGGTTGAAGAACAGCCGGACGCGGTAATAGGTAAGTTTTTGGTTAAGTCATTTACCGCTCTTGTTCTTTTCGATACTGGTGCATCGCATTCATACATATCAAGGGGATTCGTGGATAAGTTTAAACTACCAACCCAAACCCTTAGGACCCCTCTTTTAGTGAGTTCACCCGAAGCAGAGTATATGGCTAGTAGATGGTGTGACCAGATACCCTTAACCATTGGTACACATGTTTTTCCATCCGACCTAATTATCTTGGAGTCACAAGGATTGGATGTGATATTGGGTATGGACTGGATGTCAAAATTTGGAGGAAGCATTGACTGTGCTAGTAGGTCGATTTATCTCACCACCCCGGAAGGGAAAAGGATTAAGTATGTATCTAGGCATGTGCCTAGGAGGAGTCAAGTGAATGCCCTTACGGGAGTTGTTCAGGAGGAAGTGCCTATAGTGAAGGATTACCCGGATGTTTTTCTAGAGGAGTTACCAGGCATGCCACCGGATAGAGACATTGAGTTTTTGATAGAGCTGTTGCCAGGTACCGGACCAATATCCAAGAGACCCTATCGGATGCCCACAAATGATCTGGAAGAAATTAAGAAACAGATCAAGGAGTTATTGGAGAAAGGATACATCCGAAGAAGTTCATCACCTTGGGGAGCCCCAGTACTTTTGGTTGAGAAGAAGGATAAATCCCTGAGGATGGTTGTTGATTATCGAGCATTGAATGAAGTGACGATTAAGAACAAGTACCCACTGCCGATGATCAACGATCTGTTTGATCAGTTGCAAGGAGCTAAAGTGTTTTCGAAGATCGATTTGCGATCGGGATACCATCAGTTGAAGATACGAGAGAAGGATATACCGAAGACAGCATTCACAACACGATATGGATTATACAAGTAAACGGTCATGTCATTTGGACTGACTAACGCCCTTGCCTATTTCATGAGCATGATGAACAAGGTGTTCATGGAGTATTTGGACAAGTTTGTTGTGGTGTTTATTGATGATATTATGGTATACTCGAAGAACGAGGAGGAGCACAAGGAGCATTTGCGCTTAGTACTCGAGAAACTCAGGGAACACCAGTTGTATGCTAAGTTTAGCAAATGCGAATTTTGGTTGAAGGAAGTTGGGTTCCTTGGACATGTTATATCGGGAGAAGGTATAGCAGTAGACCCCAGCAAAATTCAGTCAGTCACTGAATGGTTGGCACCCACTTCAGTTAGCGAGATCCGTAGTTTTCTTGGACTCGCAGGATACTACCGGAGATTCATCGAGAATTTTTCCAAGATTGCAAAGCCAATGACTGAACTGTTGAAGAAGGATACTAAGTTTAAATGGACAGAAGATTGCGAGGCAAGTTTCCAGGAATTGAAGAAACACTTGACTACAGCGCCAGTGCTAACACTGCCAGATATACATAAGGAGTTCCAAGTGTACTGCGAAGCCTCACGCTTAGGACTTGGATGTGTGCTTATGCAGGACGGGAGAGTTGTTTCGTATGCCTCACGACAACTTAAACCTCATGAGTTAAACTATGCCACGCATGATTTGGAGTTAGCAGCCGTAGTGCATGCATTGAAGACCTGGAGACATTACCTTATTGGAAACCGTTGTGATGTGTACACGGACCATAAGAGTTTGAAGTACATTTTCACCCAGAAGGAGCTGAACCTTCGACAGAGGAGATGGTTGGAGCTTATAAAGGATTATGACATGAAGCTACACTATCATCCAGGAAAAGCCAATGTCGTAGCAGACGCCTTAAGCCGGAAGAATTATGCTAATATCCTTGAAAGCAAGGGACTGCCTAAGGAATTAGCAGAGGACATCATGGAACTTCGATTGGAGATTGTTCCTAGAGGATTTATTGCAACAATGAAGGTCCAGTCGACATTGCTAGACAAGATTCGGGAAGCGCAGAAAGAGGACAAGGAGATTGCCGAGATAAAGGAGAAGATGGGCAAAGGAAAGGCCAAAGGATTTCGTGAAGATAAGCACGATACCCTATGGTTTGAGGACCAAATTTATGTGCCCAATAACCAGGAGATCAGGAAGTTAATACTTCAAGAGGCTCATGACTCACCCTACTCGATACACCCCGGAAACACCAAGATGTATTTGGATTTGAAGGAACGTTTCTGGTGGACCGGTATGAAGAAGGTTATTGCTGAGTATGTCGCCGTATGTGATGTATGTCAGCGTGTGAAGGCAGAACATCAGAAGCCAGCAGGACTGTTACAGCCTATGCCGATACCCGAATGGAAGTGGGATAAACTGGGATGGACTTTATCACCGGATTGCCCAGGACCAAAGCAGGATATGATTCCATATGGGTAGTAGTTGACCGCTTGACCAAAGTAGCTCATTTCATCCCAGTGAAAACCACCTACACGAGTGCAAAGCTGGCCAAGATATATATGTCCAGGATAGTATGTCTGCATGGAGTTCCGAGAACCATTGTATCAGATCGAGGAACACAGTTTACCTTAAAGTTTTGGCACCAGTTGCATCAGACCTTGGGAATGAGATTGGAGTTTAGTACCGCATTTCACCCGTAGACGGATGGACAAACAGAGAGAGTCAACCAAATTTTGGAGGACATGTTGAGAGCCTGTGCACTAGATTATGGATCTAGTTGGGATGACAATTTTCCCTACGCAGAGTTTTCATACAACAATAGCTATCAAGCCAGTTTGAAGATGGCACCATTTGAAGTCCTGTATGGACGAAGGTGCAGAACACCATTGATGTGGGACGAGGTAGGAGACCGACAATTTTTTGGACCAGACTTGATCAAGGAGTCTGAGGAGAAGGTTAAGTTGATTCGCGACAGATTGAAGATTGCTCAGTCCAAGCAGAAGAGTTATGCCGACTCAAAACGCAAGGAGGTGACCTATGAAACTGGAGACCGAGCATATCTGTGAGTGTCACCCTTGCGAGGAGTGAAACCTTTTGGAGTTAAAGGAAAATTAGCCTCGAGATTTGTAGGACCGTATCGTATTTTGGAACGGATGGGAGAAGTTGCCTACCAGTTGGGGCTACCTGAGGGATTGCCAGGAGTTCATGACGTGTTTCACGTTTCACAGCTGAAGAAGTGTCATGCTGAGATGGCAGATGTACCGCTAAGAGATACAGTACCCCTGGAGGCGATTCAGTTGGACAGTGATTTGACTTATGAGGAGAAACCAGTTAAGATCCTTGAGTTTGCTAGCAGAGTCACCCCCAGTAAGGTTATCAAGTTTTGTAAAGTTTAGTGGAGCCACCATACCGAGGATGAAGCCACATGGGAACGAGAGGATGATCTTCTCAAATACCACCCGCACCTATTTTCTAGCCCACCCGAATCTCGAGGGTGAGATTCATCTTAAGGGGGTAGGTTTGTAACATCCCAAATTTTCAATTTGGAATGTTATACATAGTCATCCATGCATATCATATTTTATTCGCATTTCGTCTCGCGATCCTCGAAATCCTAAACAACTCAAGGACCCTCGGAGAGAGTTGGTGATTTCCCGGTTTTCAAATTTGATCTTTATCAAATCTTGAAACAAGGATTTTTGGTTTTAATTATTTTCTCTCCAAAAATATTTCACACTAAAATATATGAGAGGAGATAATATGACTTCTCCAAGATAATTGAAATATTGGAGGAAAAATATTAAAATCAAATAATTGCTTTATTTGGATTTTATTGCAATTTTGTTTGCATTAGAAAAATTGCATGTTTTTCAAAGTTGCATTTTAGGGCCAAGAAAATGTTCATCTCGTTCTAAATATTTTATTTAGACGGTGAAAATTTATTTTGGCATTTTTTAGATTTTTATTTATTTTTTTAGGATTTTAGTTCGGTCGGTGAAATTATTTTAAAAAAAGGGGTTCCCGTGCCGACTGGGCCTAAGGCCCAGCCGCGCTAGGCCGCTGCCGCCGCCTTCCCCGCGAGCGCCGCCGCCGCCGACTCGGACTAGGAGTCCGAGCCGGACTCCTCTCCACCGTCATGCCTTGCCCCCTCCTCCAAGCCGCCCCGCCCCGCCCTTATATACGCCGCCATCCCGCCCCCAACACCCCACCACAACACCGCCGCCCGCGCCG
>NC_057812.1:486694744-486699159 GCF_018294505.1 Triticum aestivum | reverse complement strand
CGTCACCGCCGAGCGCCGCCGCCCCCTAAGCCACCGCCCCGCCGGACCTCTCGCCGGAGGTAGCCGCCGCGCCCCGCCGCCGGTTTTTTATAAAGACCGACCGTTTTTTTAGAAAACCTAGATCCGGTTTTTTCGGATTCGCCGATTTTTCTCGGTTCTTCTATTTGGCGGACGTTCGTCTGAACGTTCGTTTTAACGAACGGTTCTTCGCCCGTTAGAAACAGTCAACGAACGCTCATTCGTTAGTCTGTTCGTCAGTTTTCTTTTATCGGATTTATTCCGCGATTTTCTCTGATCGCGATTTCTGATCCGATCTTAGTTTCTATTTATCTTTTCGCTCGTTAGTCGGAATCAGGCGATTCAAGCGCCTAGAGTTTCGTCCCGAAACCCTCTTTCCGCTTAACCAACTCAAACAAGTTTTCTCTACTGTAAAATTTGACCTAGTTTCAGATTAGTAAACGAAGCTTCTTTCTTTCGCCGTTTGAGTTTCGTTGCTCCGTTTGATTTGATTCTTTTTGTGAACCGGAGTTCTTAGATTGAACTTTTTGGTCAACCTCTTTTGTTGAGTTTCGCTTGTGCATCATTGCTTTTTACTTATGTATGCTATTTTTTGCTTGCGATAGAACACCCGGAGTGCGAAGCGTGCTACTACGAGTCCCTAGGTTTCGCAGATCGTCAGCAAGGCAAGTAACACTTTGATCATATCCCTTTTATCACCCAGTTTTTATGCATTAGTTCCAATCCTCAAACATTGCATGATTAGGATGTCATTAACTTGTGGGTTGGGAAGTAGTTGATGAGGTAGAACCGATTGCCCTGTTACATTCAAACCCTTGGGAGTTACTCTACGCGTTGCTTATATATACTATGCTATGCTATGCTCGTAGACGTGGTTTGGGTTTGAGTGAAATACATGACAAACGTGGGCTTGTTAATTAATGGTTCAACTTAAGGTGGCAACTTAATCAAACAACTGGGTGGATTGAGGCACCTGGAGTACCCAGTGTTGCCTGTGTTTTTTTGGAAATCCCGGAGTACCCGTGTGATCTTCCTATGGACCACCACCCAGGCTCAAAGGGAACTGAGATGATTCATGCTAGAAACTTTTGTGTGCAGCCACAAGCTATTATGGGCTCTAGCATAGTTGAGTAAGTTACGTGAAGCTCTTGAAGAGGCAGATCAGCAGGTAGTGGGATGTAGGTTTGGTATGGTCTGTCCGGAGTAGAGAGTTAATGTTTCTGAAAGAATGTGTCTCGGTCATCCGTTTCTCAAACACCCTATAGTGCAAGAAAACCAACGGAGGCGATCGAGTCTTGTGGGGAAAACTGCGCAAACCTCTGCAGAGTGTACAATCTAATCATGGTTAGCCGTGTCCCCGATTATGGACAATTCTTGAGTATCTAGTAATTGGGTTATCAAAAGTATCTCATCATGTTTAACTAATATTGTTGGGTTGTTAATCACCTTAATTGGGATTGAGTTGGAGGAATCTTCTCAATGATGTTTCAACTACCATGATAGTAAAATTAAAATCTATTCCTTTGTTGTAGGGAAAAATTGGCTTTTCGCAAAACTGTAACCATAGAGCTTTCCACCAGCCAAATATGCATGTAGTGATAGCATTATTCTGTTCTTGCTCTACTGTGTTACTTCGCCAGCATATTCCATGTGCTAACCCGTTTTGGGCTGCAACGTATTATGTTGCAAACTTTTTAGACGAGGAGTAAGGTTCGTTAGGTCGTTGCCGTGCAGCTCAGCTATGCCGCTGGAGTTGATGGACCCACTTTATCTTCCAAGCCTTCCGCTGTTATCATATTGGATGGCCTTAAGCCATATTTTTGTATTAAGTTCTTTCTTTTGAGACGTTCGATGTAATAAGTGTGTGATTGCTACTCTGTTATAAATCCTTCGAGTACTGTGTGTGTCAGCATTACCGATCCAGGGATGACACTGAAGCACAGAGACTTGACCATCTGTGGTCGGGTCGCTACACTACAAGACGTAGAAGGCCCATGGATCCTATGAGACGTAGAAGGCCCATGGATCCGACGGCCCGTGAAGGGCCATGGTCGGGCGAATTGGCCCCCGTTTGAACGATATAGCATATCCAAAGAATTATCCTACTCAATACTATCACCTCTAAAAAGCCTACACTATTACAACAAAGAGATCAAGGCACAGAAAGGTAGAATAATCCTACACTATACAATAAAGAAATTACAGCCAATTATACCCACTGGGCAAATACAGCTCATACATCATGGACGCGCATCAACTTAAATCCATTTGAACTATAATCTCTTCAGAAAATAGGATTGGCCGGATTCAGATAGCAGAAATTTCAGTCTGCAAAATCTCCAATTCCTTCATGGTTACCTCAGTGTATTGTTTCATTTTTTTGACTCCTGCATCTAATACCTGCATGTCTAGTCTCAACTTGTTGATTATACGTTGACAATCATGTACACGTTGTCTTGCCACCTCTAGTTGATGCTCGAGAACATCAACACGTTCCAATTCCAATCCATAATCATTCGGTAACGGCCGTGCCGCACTGCTCGCAGATCTTTGTGTTGATGTCACTTCATCCTGAAATGTTTCTGTAAGTACACATGACTAGGGCAAAAATATAGTTACAACAGTGAAGCGAACAAGACTCTATTTGGTACTACATGGCAAAAACAGGACTAACAATAATGTTACACGTCACTTTCAAAAAAATGTTACACGTCATGAAGCATAAGCATGTGATATTTTAAAAATTATAAAAAAGATAGTCTGTGCAGCCTGCATACAGAAATCCCTCTTAGCTCACCAGAGGAGCATGATGTTGGGGCCCAATCGAAAACACAGACAAGTTACAAATTTAGACAGCATGTTGCGTATAAGTAAGCAAGCAGTTGGCCATTCCGTGCCTCAATTAAAGTCTTAGGGAGCATAATGAACAGCAGAGGGTTTCATACAAACATACTACAGCAGGCAAAACTATGCAATCATTAGCGTAGTATAAACTAGATTGTGAGCCTCATGCAATAATAGTTGGTTAATAGACTTCAAAGCTTCAGGCACACTTCGGCAGAGTAATTAAATGGTAAGGCCTTTAATTATGTCAACTAATAGTGATACAAGTACCAAACATCAGGCATGATTATTTGGGCATCTCATTAACTGAGGACAAATAAAGCAATTGAAAAGAGAAAATTAACTATGCCTGAAACAAATAAGGAATTGAACTATTGAGTTGCATACAGTGACTTACCTTAGCAGGTTGAAGAGGCTCAGCGCAGCTCCTACTTCTCTTGCAAGGCTCCTTCCTAACATCTTGTACATGGAAATCCTCAATCTTATCTTCATTGCACCCCCTCTGCAAGGTGACACAAACTAGTTACTCGTCTCCTTGGAAGATAAATATGCATACTTTCCAGTCTGTGAACACAAAAGAATGAGATTATAGCAAAACAACACCACATAATGAAACATGCCGCATCTCTTGCACTTGCACACAATGAAATGAACATTTACTATGTCTGCACTATGTAAAAACTAGGCATACCTTCGAACTGGATCTCCAGGTACTCTTGGAGAGCCTACTGTAGTGTACAACCAAACCTTTATGTCACCTATGAGTTAGGCAAGGCCCCACTATAGCAGCCCTTAGTGTTTAAATCATTGACAAGCTCTGTTAGAGTGTTATGTCAAGAATAGCAAGTAATCAAAGCAAACCGTCCTAGTATGGCTGGCTGATGCAAACAAGCAATTGAACAGATGTGTGAGCAAATCTTACATATCAAGAAAAGAAGCAAAGAAGGAGGCTTAAAGACCATCACTTGACTGACCAGATTTAAGGGGCATTTAAACATCATGTGCAATGTATGAACTAACATAAACATTGCATATTCCAGATTCTACAATGGAATGCACATGTATTAGGTTATGCCATGTATGATGATGCCTAAATGTATAGATAGCAGGCAAGAGTGATTCATCATTGCACGCACAATTTAATTGCAGGTTAAGGGCCAGTTTGAATCCGCCTTTTCAGGGCATATTGTCAAAATAAGCCATAAAAGATGTAAAGAAGTCATTTTTGAATTATGAGCTTGGGCTTAACTAATTTCGCTTTGGAGGGGGGTGTTTCGGGTAGAACCTTACTAAAAATTGAAGGGAAGGGGAGTAGGGAAATGACTCTGTTGTCTGCCTATATTACACTCAAAATGCAACTGCTGATGCCCGTGTCACACTTGACCCTCAAGTAAAAACAAACATGCAAGCATTCATTGCCCTGCCCACTTGCATCTCCTCTCCCCTTTCCCTCTACCTCGATCCCCTGCCTGCAGCACTAGGGTTCCTCCAGCGAGCCATTGCCACTGGTCCCATCTGGCCTTGTCCTCGATGATGCTATGTCCAGCTAGGCT
>NC_057812.1:486655801-486694320 GCF_018294505.1 Triticum aestivum | reverse complement strand
AGTTGCTATGAGCTGCTATGAGTTGCTGCTGCTGCTATATGATAAATAGCTATGAGCTGCTGCTGCTGCTATATGATGAGTTACTACAAGCTGCTCCTGCTGCTGCTATATGATGAGTTGCTACAAACTGCTCCTGCTGCTGCTATATGATGAATTGCTATGAGCTGCTCCTACTGCTGCTATATGATGAATTGCTATGAGCTACTCCTGCTGCTGCTATATGATGAATTGCTATGAGCTGCTGCTGGTATATGATGAATTGCAGACTGCTGCTGCTGTATGATGAGTTGCTATGAGCTGCTGCTGCTATATGATCCTTTCAGGTGGTGCTGCTATACGATAATAGACAGCCACTTGGACCATCGAATTTCAATAAATAATTGTTCTTCATTTAAATGTGGGTCATGCATTCTTCGTTTAAATTAGGCAATGGGATCTCTATGGAAAACATTGACCAAAGTAGATTGTGCCAAGTAGATGGTATCTTTGTATTTGCATTTTGAGCAAATAATGATGGTCTGTTTTCCTATCATATTAATTACTGCACTAGGTTCAATTGTGATGTTTGCAAGTCAAATTAATTTCCATATGGGTAGCAAAATGAAAAAAAATAATGCGATCTAGACTTTCCACTGATCATACCAAAGATAAGCTGAAAACGCAATGAAAAGAACTGGTTGGCTTATTACATGGAGCTTATATTCACGGGTACTTATTTTCTTAGGATAACTCATAATAACTGTCCCTAAGAAACTTGGCTAATAGAACTGGCATACAAATAACATGTCATGATGATTGCAATGGAGGAGTGACGTACCATGGCACACTGTATAGGCTCACCGCTGCCTCTCCATTTTTTGCGATGTTCCATGAAATTGCCACATACATCTTGTACTTTTTCATTGTATAACCCTATCTGCAAGTTGACACGGCTAATTTCAGACATCTCTACATGATACTACATTGCTCCCTTGCGCATATTTAAACCACCAATTAACGATTGTGTGCGTACCATAAACTAGCCATGACTCTGTATGCTGGACTAGCATGCACTCTAAGGGAGCCTAATGTAGTGCATTGGAATTCCTACATGCCACCTACGATTTTGTGTAATGTACTGCCCCTGTTCCTAAATATATGTCTTTGTAGAAATTCCAGTATGGACCACATACAGATGTATATAGATGCATTTTCGAGTGTAGATTCACTCATTTTGCTCCATATGTAGCCTATAGTGGAATCTCTAGAAAGACTCATATTTAGGAACGGAGGTACGAGGTAGTATCATGTATGACATCTACATATCTAATTTAGCAGCTAATAGTAGAAATCATTGTCTGCACAAAGGGATTACTGGTCGAATATCCTAGCAAAGCACGTTGGCAGGCACAGAACAATACAAGAGAGAGAGACGCGCTTACAAGATCATAGCAATGCCTTAGTCCAGGATCTTGGTTGGCCAAGCTATTAGATCCAGAAGAAACATCGTCCTTGTAGTTTTTGCCAGCTGCATAACAGGTAACAACGACCGGTTAGTATATTTGAAGTACATCGGGCATGTGATTCTGGACGGGTTTAAAGGTGACAAGTACCTAGGCCGTGGAGGGTGCTTGACATCTCTCCAGACTGTGGGAATCAGGTCAGAAACATCGAGGGTGATGACGCTACACTGGCTGTTGGGGTCCGGTAAGGAGATCTAGAACCGTCGAGTAGGGTGTTTGTGGAGCGGCTCCGGTAGGGTGGACTACGGTGTGGGCGAAGCGGATCTATGGCCGTGGACGAGGGTGTAGGTGAAGCTGCTCCGATGGTTGGGTTAAGGATGGTGTCGACGATGCGGATCTGCGGCCATGGACGGGGCGTCAGAAGCTGCTCTGGTGGTTGGGTTAAGGGTGGTGTCGACGATGCGGATCTGCGGCCATGGATGGGGCGTCAGAAGCTGCTCCGGTAGGTTGGATGAGGGTGTGAGGAAGCGGATCTAAGGCCGTGGACTTGTGAGTTGGCAAAGTGGCCCCGGTAGGGTTGAGAATGGTATAGGTGAAGCTACTCCGGTAGGGTTGAGGAAGGTGTCAGCGAAGCGGCTCTAGTAGGGTTGAGGAAGGTGTCGGCAAAGAGGATCAGAGACCGTCGACGGGGGCGTCGGTGGGGCGGCTCCGGGGGGTGTGGATGAAGCGTCTCCGGTGGGGAGTACGAATGAGCCGCTGTAGATGCGCGGCGGTTGACGAGAGTACCGGTGAAGCAGATCCGGCGCCGTGGACAAGGCCGACACTGAATGGGCTGTGGTACAGTGGTGGATGAGCACTCTACTTGTTTCTAGGGGAGGTGGGAGGGGTAGATGCGGTCGCAGAAGCAGATCCGGCGAGGTGGACGCCGCTGGCAGTGAATGGGCTATGGTACACCGGTGGATGAGCAGTCTAGGGTTTCGAGAGGGGAGGGGAGAAAGGGTGATGAAGTACAGACGACATGATGTAAGATGCTCTGGTGTTGTGGAGTTAGTCGTTTTTGCGGGAGGGGGAGAGGAAATGGGGGTGCCATGTAGTGGGGGAACCGGAAGTTACCAAAGCAGCCCCAACCTATCATGTAGATGAGGGCGGTATTGTAACTGTTGGTCTCCGTGCACCAAGGACAAAAGGGGGATTTCGCATGCTAAAGACTAAGGTGGCGGAAATTTTAGAAGGAGGCGGGAGATTTTGCCGCCCGCGGGATCGTTCGTATCCAGTTTCAACTAATTTTGGACCGTGCTAGCGGGAAGGTCATGCTAGACTGTGTACACAGGGCACGCGTCAGCAGTTAATAACTGGTGTGAAGTCCACCCCAGAAAAAAGACAATAACTCGAGATGATGCGCCGATAACTTGGATGTTCACATGGGCGCAGCCAATCGTATGGGTGTAGTGGCGCGTTCACAAAAAAAGGGATCAAACGCTCAGCCTATGTATTTCTCGTGTAAATAGATAATTTAGTGCCATTGGTTATTTACTTTAAACATAATGCATTGACGTGTTACTGTAGAGGCGCACAAAAAGAAATGGATATTGTAGTCAGCTACTTAAAAGTGTTACCTCATATGATTACATAGCCTCCATTTCATAAATTACGTACCCGTTGAATTCATATATGAATATTACATATATTACTTCAAAATAGAAACTTAAATCATCCAAGACTAATGAATTTGAATGCAAGAGTAAAAATGGTGCATGTTCATGATAGCTACATTGGTTGTTTGAAGAAACATCACTGTAACTTTGGCATGCACAACTAAAAAGGCTTATTTAAATAGAGAAAATGTGATATGTGAGTGTCCAATCTTTATAGCGTTGAATCGATATTGTACCTTTGCCCACGATACAAAGTAGATATTGACTTATGTTCAAGCGATGCACGTCCACGATCGCTAGATAGTGATACGTGAATGAATTGTGCAATATCTCTCACACGCATACATATCTCATTTCCCTGTGGGCATCGGAATCACACACACGCACTTCGTGTATTTCTCTCCCTCCACCAGGGTTAAATTCGTCTTTCTACCCTGTCCTACAAGTCTCTCACACAGAAACACACACACTCTCTATGTCTAACACGCCCACCCCTTTAATTCCGCCCACCCACAGCCACTAATGTCTCTCACACATATGCTATCTACCTATCCCTTAATATAGCTAGATATGTGTCACACAAACTTCTTCTCCCTACTAGCAAGATGCCCATGCGTTGCACGGAACATCAAGATGCATTTGTATGAGAAGTTTATCTTGTGGGAGAAAATGATGAATGAGGGAATGCGTTATTTGCAAATGCGGAGAGGGGTGTGGGTATCTTTTTGCAAAATTGCCATAGTTTCCTTCCTGTCCGTCGGATATAAATTGGATGGCCTATATTGCAGGATGGCAGGAACACCATCATCACCAACTCTTTTTTTATAAGAGTAGAGATATGTGAGTGTCACTGCCCCCCCCCACACACCCACACTTCCCAACACCGAAGGAGTAGGGTGACACCTCGATCTTGATACTAGTCTATCGACTGGCTTCTCTCTCAAACATACACACACACACTACCCGGCACCGAAGGAGTAGGGTGGCACATCGATCTTGATAATAATCTATCTACTCCTCTTTCAAAAACACACACACACACTCGCTAGTTGTGCCTCTGTGCCTACCGCGCACACTCTCGATACGTCTTTCTCTCCCCCCAAAAATGACAACAGAAGGGTGACAACTCGATCTGATCATAATCTGTCAATTGGTTTCTGTCTCAAACATTGTGTCTCAGTGCCTCGCTCGGTAGCCCCCTCGATATGTAGACTTCTCGCGCGCGCACAGCTGTAGTGACGATGACACTGAACCCAGTGTGCCTTGTTTTTACCGGCCTCATGTGATAGTTTTCACCCTGTTTTCTGTTAATTAACAAGGCAACCTTTTCTTTGTTACTACTAGTGAATCTGAAATCATTCGGGGCAGACATAAAATATATCACTTCAACCCAATTATTGCAACAACTATTTTAAAAGAAATAAGATAGCTGCCCGTGCGTTGCACAGAACATCAAGACGCATTTGTATGAGTAGTTTATCTTGTGAGAGAAAAGGTTGAACGAGGGAAGGCCTTATTTGCGAACATGGAGAGACGCGTGGGTATATTTTTGCAAAATTGCCATAGTTTCTTTCCTCTCAGTTAGATATAAATCCGACGGCCTATATTGCAGGATGGCACGCACACCATCATCACCAACTCTGTTTTCTAATCCCTCCGTCCGAAAATACTTGTCATCAAAATGGATAAAAAGAGATGTATCTAAAACTAAAATACGTCTAGATACATTTCCTTTTATCCATTTTGATGACAAGTATTTCCGGACGGAGGGAGTATTTGTCTTTTTAGAGATTTCAACAAGTGACTATGACCGGACCTTACCAACATACTCAAAAAAGTAGTCCATAATTTTGATGTTACCCTCTTTTCTTGGCGGTGTAGTGCCATCTGGATACCTCATAAATAAATAAAGTACTACTCCCTCCTTTCTGGTTTATAAGGCTCAATTCAAAAATCTCACCAACCAAGGTAGATGATGAGTGGTGGAATATTTTTTGTAGTTTGCAAAAGCACCCAATTAATGCTCTTGTTTTCCTCAAAAAAATTATGTTTAAGAATGCATTAATTGCAATGCATGCATGCATAAAGTGCATGCATTGGTCAGTTTTCTCTTAATACTTGCATGCAATGATTTAATGCACCTTGAAGTCTGAACATGTGATGGGGAACAACCAAATTGAGCCTTATAAAATGGAAAAACTAAAATTTTGAAATAAGCCCTATGAAAAGGAAAGGAGGGAGTACATGATACTAATATATGATACATGGTGCAGGAGTACTAAGTATTATTAATACAGTTTTGCTAGAACTCATCTATATGAGATATAATTTGGTCTCATTCATCTTTTATAGCCATTGGATGTGATGCTATATAAGATGCGTGTGTGCTGACGTGGGTTGTATTTGTTCTTGTGCAATGAACTGACCACCGCATGTCATGTTTGATAGTCTTAAGTCATTAAAAGCATACAAGCCCCACATCTCTTCTTGGTTGATTCCTCTATTTATGTCAAAAAATAAGAAACAACGTGAGAGTTAATGCAGCACACCTATGTGTTTACTATTTGGTTTTCGTAAGATGACTTAATACTCACCTAGACGGAGGGAGTATTCGATTTGACAGTGGGCGGCGTAGTTCCTGATACGGCTTTAATGTAGACGAGGGAGGGAGTAGCAGTTCCCGATATGTTGAACGGCCAATGCATCCTTCTTCAATTAATGCATGAGGGAAGTAATGGGAGGAGGTCCGGGAAAAGAGGCTGCACGATGTGAATGCAACGCAGTTTGCCCTCATTGCCCTCATATAAAGGCGCCCCTCCATTCCAATGCATCTACCACATCGTACGCACCTAAGCATTTGCCTAAGCACCTACACTAAGCGCAAAATAGCTCACTCCAGACCCATGGTGGCGATGCTCGTGAGCGGCCAGCGGCTGCGCCAGATGGTCCACGATGCCGGCCTGCGGTATGGCGCCGAGGATCGTCTCCAGACGGTGTTGGAGACCGGCTGGTGGATGGCCGCCTTTGAGGCCAACTACGACTCTCAGTTGGACCAGATGATCGTTGCCACCAGCAACAAGTTCACCATCCTCAAGAAGCTCGCGGACGACATCACCGTACTCCTCCAGCCCGCGCGCCCGTGCTCCTCATTGCCTGCCACCCTAATTGGCCTCCATGGACGGAACCTCTTTCAAGTACTGGTGGCCCTGCGACTGCCTGCCGACGCCATGAAGAATGTCCACCTGGAGGTCACGCTCGCCGCGAGGTGCCTCACCCTGCAAGAATTCGTCGACCTACACATCCACATGTACGAGGAAATCGTGTACATAGGTATCTACAAGGCCAGTGAGGACGCTACGACGTTGGCCTTCCTCAACCGACTGGAAGCCTTGGATGCCTTTGCTGAGAAGCACCTCGACCTCACCACAAAAGCCGCCGCTCCTTAGCCGCCGGTCGGTGGCCTGGCGCACTAAGTTGAGGAGGAGGAGGTCATACGTTCGTGGATCCATCTTTCTTCTTGCCTTCTATAACCACCACTGCGATCGCATCATCGTGGCCTTAATTCTTATCGTGATGTTGCATTCTCGTTCCAGTCAATACTGACATGTGCGATCCATTTGCTTAATTATATGCATCACTGTAACTAGTACTCCATCCGTCAATTTATAAGTTGTGCTTACCTTTTCCATCAACTTCGTGCAACGCGCGGGCATCTTGCTAGAAACACTAGAATATGTCTATATAATCTGTATGTGATAGTCCATTTGAAATCTCAAAAAAGAAAAATATTTAGGTACGAAGGGAGTAATATATTAGGAGTATATCAAAACAATAGTGATTTCTTTCAAGTTTGTGAACAAATATTACTATTCTACTACTTTGGATCCGTCGCAACGCACATTGCTGGTAAAAGGAAAAGGCCTGCTGCGTTCGCGTCGCACCCCCACACGCCCGGGAATCGGGAGTACAACACGGCCCGTCCGGCACGACACATGGCTTAGGGAAGGCGTGTTGCCTAGCATTTTCACTTTCATGTGGGACCGCCGTTGAGCAAACCGACACCCCGCCCGCCGCCGGGTTGGAAAAAAGAAACAAGGGGAAGATCTAGCTGTAGCATGGAAGCCAAGAAATTTGGTGTCAGACGGGGCTCGTTGATAGAGTAGGAGCATTTCGTACTAGTACTACTCCTACTAGTACCAAGTTTGTACTCCTAATACTATATGACTAGTACTACCACTATACAACTAGTAGGTACGTGCACGGCACAACATCGTAGGAACAAAAAACGGGAAGATCTTGTTTTGGGTGATTTATCTTTTTTTCAATCAATGTAGTATGAATAATATGATGTGGGGGGAACCCATGAAGCTTATGTGGCTTGGTTGCATGGCTACGGAAGGTTAGAGAAAAATAAATAGATAATGTGTTTAGAGTGCACTCCACTAAATAGATATATATATATGTATATACTTTGGATCCATTGCAACGGACCGGCACATCTATATCTATACCCCCTATATAGTGTGTGAAAAACTTTGAAAGTTGGTCATTGGATGAAGCCAATCCGACGGCACAAAGATTGCAAATCCGAGCACTACTGGCCGCTGGATATCATCCACCAGATTCTGCCACATGTATAATCTAGAAGACTCCATGGTTGAACTTAATTCATGACTAAGGGCCTCTTTGATTCACAGGATTGCAGAAACACAGGAATAGGAAAAAAGTAGGATTGGAATGGCATGTTCATTGGATCCCTATAGGATTTGAGTTTGTTTGATTGTGTCACATGAAAAACAAAGGATTTATTTCAAGAGGTTGGAGTGCATGTTAGAATTCCTGTGAAATGTAGTACAAATGAATCCTTAGGAAAATGTTCTACATGATTCAGTCCTATGAATCAAACGACCAACGTAGGAAAAATTCGTAAGGATTCTAATCCTTCAAAGATCCTATGAAAATCCTTTGAATCAAACAGACCCTAACTTTTCCACAACTAAGCTTAGGCAAAGTTATTAGTTCTTCAAAATGAGAGAAACAAGTTGGCAAGCCTAAGGGAATCTTGCCACATTTTTGTGTGTATGTCATGTGGGGCCTTAGTGTGGCTTGCCTAAGGTGTGGCTTGAATCAAACACTCACCTAAGTTAATCAAACTTGCCTAACCTTACATTCCACCAGATTTTGCCACATGTTAGAATCCAGAAAGCTCCACATGTAGAAGCATAATGCACAAACCACCGGAATCTCATGCGTGCAATGCACGTGTACCTTACTAGTACTAGTTGGTAGTAGTAAGAAACAAACTCCAGTTTTGGCACGATCTCGTACTGCGGGAGCACCACAAGGCCTGCCACAGGAGTTACATTTCCCTCTCGGGGCCCACGAGACCGAACTTCAGTGGCTTAGTGGTAGAAACAAGAAACGTGATGGTCGCCGTGGTTCAACTTCCATGGACAAGCTGTCATGTCTGCTGACACATGTATATCAAAACTAGAGTGTTTATATTTCAAGCACGTGAACAAGTTTTGTTCTACTACTTTGGATCCATTGCAACACACGGGCCAGCACATTGGTAGTAGTAGTGTCCATCTCTATCTCTAGAGGCCTTCCCTCGTTCATCCTTTTCTCTCACAAGATAAACTACTCATACAAATGCATCTTGATGTTCCGTGGAACGCACGAGGATGTTTCCTTAGGGGTCTCTCTAGCGCGGCGTGGCCGTAGTTGCAAGTTGACGCCCCTTGAGATGCCAACGTTGAGGGGCACTTGGATTTCCTCCGATGAGCAGGTAAGATGAGTTTGATCACATAGTAAATGCATTCTAAAGACTACTTCCGTGTCCATTTCCTAATTCTCCCCCTGCCCACTGTTTCACAGGTTAGGCTCGGTGCGAGTGGAGATTGGCTTGCATATGTACGGGAGGGTACCAACATCAATTTGCACAACATTTACAAGAGTGAAACCGTTCCCGTAGAACCTTTGTCCAACATTGGATCAGCCATGCAATGGGCCACCGCATGAATTGGTACGATGGAACCACGGTGAGATTGAATAAGATAGCACAAACCTTGCACATGGCGGTCAAAGGTGGACCATGCTGTCTGCGGCCGATTTGTTGCTGTACGAGTAGGAAGACGCTGTGCTCCTTTTTAACTGCATCTTCGCGGTGACAAACCAGGGGACTTATTTTGTATGGGACACATCCTACGATATACTCCCTCTCTCCTAGTTTATTTATTTTGAATCTTTTTGTTTTATAAGTTTCAAATTCAAATTTAGAGCTCCCCATCACATGTTGAGATTACAATGTCCATTAAATCGTTGCGTGCATGTATAGTAAAGAAACAAATCTCGAGTTTGGCACGATTTCGTGCTGCGGGAGCACCACAAGCCCTGGCGCAGGAGTTACATTTCCCTCTCAGGGCCGTCGGGACTGAGCTTTAGCGCCTTACTACGCCTACCTTTGAGTCAATAACATGTGGACCCGATAGGTGACTGGTCCACATGTAATGCTCCCGTAGGCAGAGGGGCAGTGGTGCCAAGAGGGGTGAGCCATAGGTCGGGGGACGTGTGGTTTCATGGGTTCGAGCAACGTCGTGGGAATCGCGGGTGGCTGTGGTAGAAACTTGATGCTCGCCGCATTTTAGGTGTCCCACATGTCATGCACACAAAGGCATTGGGGTGGTGCGGCCGAGAGGGGTGAGGCACACGTCGGGGGGCGTTGTGCCGTGGGTTGGAGAGGCGTCGTGGGAATCGCGAGATGAAATGTGATGGTCGCCGTAGTTGAACTTCCATGGACAAGCTGTCATGTCTACGGACACATGCACTGCATACCGATCACTGGAAGGAGTAGCAGAGAAAGCTATATATGTGGATAAATAGTTCCTTATAGTCAAGCGGACCCACGCTACTACTCTGTTCCAAAGACATGCGCACCACCGAAATAGTCCATCTATATCAATATACACCGAGAGGGAATAATTTTTTTACAAGAGAGAAAATAGTTCATCCATCCATAATGCCCTCCTGCTGGTGCATCCTCTTCTTCTTCTTCTTCTTCTTCTTCTTCTTGTTCTCATTCTCTGTGGGAGACGGCTTCACAACAAGCTCTTTGGACCTTGCAGCTATCTCAAAACTCACGCGGGCATCGATGGCAACATATTTTATCCGCTCGTACGTCAAGGGATAATTCTCCCATCCAGACGACCTTAATGCCAGCATCTCGTCACCCTTCTGAAGATTTGTACCGAGCACAAAATTTGCTACGTCGAATAGGGATGGTGTCTGTTTACACAAACTTCTACAGGAATTTTGATTCTGGTTTGTAGGTCAGCGATGCTATTCAAATTAAGGTTGTACGGCTCCATCTTCTGTTTGTCCCCTTCGATGGCTGCCCCACAGAAGTATACGTCCTCTCGAGACAAGAAATCGTGAAGCTCACCTGGTATGGAGGGTGAGTGTATGATGTGGTACACCAAAACTTCATCTTCGAGGCACAACTGAAGGACGGCGGCGCGCTGGATCTTCCCAGGGGCACGCTCTGTGTACTCTGCGTCGAGACCGATGACCCTCATCTCTACCTTTTCGAGGGAGTTGGATACATTGTTGATCCACTGCCGAACAACCCTTGGGTGGACGGTGACGGTGGCAACTATGCGCACCGAGCCTTCGACGAGGACATGTTGGACGCTAAAAACCTGCATCTCGATCTCTATCACCATTTGGAACCGCTGGAACAGAGGGCTATGGTTTGGAGAATTAGGATTAAATGGCTAGTCTAACTGAAGTAGTAGATGATTAATTAAAGAGGTTAAAACAATGTGAACGCAGTGGGGTTTGGATGCAAATGAAGACGAAGGGGAGGTGAAGAAGCCGAGGAGAATCGGTTCCCGATGGAGAAGTAAATGGGAGAAGTGGCGTGCAGGTAGTTGATTAGACAGCTAGGTAGACTAAACGAAAAGGCTATGCGGGTAGACTGGTGAGTCGTACCTGTTCGTGTACATGCCCATCCTTCCTGATAGGTGGGACCTATGCAAACAGATAAAAAATGTGTCTCATTTTTTTTGAGCGCGTGAGTGGGAGACACAACATTCTCTGGTTAAGGAATACTCCCTCTGTTTAGGTGAGTATAAGTCACCTTATGAAAATCAGGTTTTCCCAAAACCTTTATGCGTGGAGCATTAACTTCCTGCTCGATCCCCTCCTAGCCTCGTTAGCCAGCGTTCTCTTCCTCTGCTGCCGCATTCTACCTTTCCATTTTTCCTCTTCTCAAGTGTGGAACGATCTGCATGCCGTCCTTGATGCACCAGAATGACCACTGCATGCATCGCGGCAGAGCGTTGATTGGGCATGCATGAGAATTTGGTTCTGCTCGCAATATGGATGATACCTGACGATGAAGTGAACAGGCATGCTAGCACGGGAGACCTATTTAGGCTATACAATACTGGAGTACTCATGTACCTACTACTACTACTACTACTACTACTACTACTACTACTACTACTACTACTACTACTACTACTACTACTACTAGTAGTAGTAGTAGTAGTAGTAGTAGTAGTAGTAGTAGTAGTAGTAGTAGTACAACTATGGTACACTTGATGGTCAAAATACTATTCATCCGGTCCTCATAGTGAAGTGACAACACCCTGCGCCTGACACTAGTCCAGGCGGCGTGTTCGGGTTACCAAAGTCAGCCTCACCCTGTGCATAGTGCAGTCTGTCACCGCCGTTGTACAACACATTGGCGCCTCGCCTCGTCTCCCTCTCCGCTCCCATAGCACCACTCCATCTCCATCTCCTTCTCTGTCTCCATTTCACTATGCCCCCGTGTACCGTCGCCTCACTCGCCTCCCCCAGTACCACTATTCCCTCGCTAGCCGCTCCAGCACCGACATCCTTCTCCCCCGTAAATCAAGCCCCCTTGCAAACTCCACCATGGCCGAACGCGAACCGCACAGCATCCATATGAGCCGCGATTGGAGCAATCTCCCCAGTGACATCCTCGACCTCTGTTTTTCGTGTATGGATATGTTGAGCGCCCTGCGGCTGGCTGCATGCTCGAGGGACATGCGCACGGCCATCGTCGAAGTGAGGCCTAAGCTTTTCAAGACACCCTGCTTGCTGCTATCTGGTCTTACGAGATTGGCTCACCATGATACAGAGGCGTGCATGATGCCCCTCGACTTCAATCCGATCTCCATTAGCCGAAACTTCTTTGCAGGTATGTAGTGGGTCGCCGTACATCATTTCCCTCGACACTGATCTGATCACCATCGCCCGAAACTTCTTGGCAGGTATGTACTGGGTCGGCATGAACTCCCACTGGATGGCTGCCTTCAGAGAAGACGGTAAAAAGTTGGTGCTCATGAACTTCCAGACCTCCCATGGGATTATCCTTCCTCTATTGGATTATATAGAGTATTACCATCACGGTCCAAGTCATCTAGATTACTACGTCGGTTGAATGGACCTTGTTTTGCATAAGATTGTAATCTGCCAAGTGCCCACACGACATGCGAATTACGCAGACTTCAAGCTAATTGCCTTGTTCGACCGCAGACTCGCCTATCTTTACGCCGGTGCCTTCTTTAGATGGAGACAACTCGGCTCGCAGTGGATCATCATCAAAGCTGATACACACTTCTGTGATGCTATTGAACACAATGGCATCATCTACACGATCGACAAAGCAGATGGCACCACGTATTGCTGGGACGGCGTGTGTAAGTTGTTTCCTCTCATGTTAATGATGACACCATGACACTGTTTGAACTTTTTGTGATGATTGGCATATCTCTGTTTGAGCAGAATTTGAGTAGAACTATGGAAATGTATTAGAGACGCCGTAAATCAGCTATATTTGGAATGAGTTAATTCATGCGATTGTGACCATGTCATTACAGCCAATTTGTACCTTGAATAATCAAACGGTTAGGAATATATGGATATTATCCTTATTTTTACAGTAAACTATATACTACTACTAAATATGAGTGTGTATCAATGGCCATGTTAGTTTCCTCATTTTCATGATGTAGAAACATGCACCACACTGTTGGTTTCATCTAACCATACATTAGGGAAGTAAATGTGCATATGGAGAACTCTATATTTGGAAGTAGTGAAATCCTGCAATGCTTACCATGTGTACATACCTATATTCGCCCTTCAGCAATCAATGGCTAGAATAATATCCTCACAAAATTTTTGCCCATAGAACACGAGTATATAACAATGCATGGTCTGTTAGTTACCTTGAAGAATTTGTTTGTGAGGACAGTACATGATTACATAACATGCATGACATGGTAGTTTACTGTGAAGAATCGATTGCGAGATAACATGAGTGTAACCATGCATGGCACTTTATTTTTGAACCCAGTATACATTTCCCTGTATTTTCCTCCCAGTTCCAACAGGGACATATCAATGATGTTTCTTGCATTATCCTACTCATACTCTGAACAATGCTGATCTTACATTAACAATGCCTGTCCTTTTTGATATGATGCAGTGTCCCTACAGTTACTGCCCTTTGTAATCACACCACCTTTGCCAAAAACAGGGAAGCACAACTGGTTCCTCGCTCGATTAGACGAGGGCAAAAGACTGATGATCATTCGGACACATGAGCCGGAAAAGTTATATTGCAAAAACCCCCCACTATATACAAGCACCGTGTAATATGTGAGTATCCGGACAGTGGCTGTTACGTCTATGAGCAGGATACCAGCTTGTTGGGGCCTTTAGGATTTTTTAGTTGGAGGCGGGTAAACAGCCTTGGTTCACACTCTCTGTTTCTCGGACTCAATTATCTGATTAACCAGGAGATCACCGTTGGCAAGGACCTTGATGGCAGAGAGGCTCTGTTTGCTATGGAAAACTGTGTCTACACGGCGAGCCCTAGGAGTTCGGGAGCAAACTCCCCTGATTGTCAACAATATAGCCTGCAGCCAAAAGAAGGTGAGAATGACAAAGGCATCCGGATTAACTTTGATCCTTGGATGTCTCAATTACGACAGGCAGTGATGTGGTTCGAGCCTTCAGGTTGATAGGTAATTGGACTGTTGCATCGAAAGGGTGGAGTACTGGTGTCTCCGGATCACTGGTCGCTGAAGCGGGGCTGCAAATTAATAGTTGCTTCTGTTTAGAATGTCATTCTCGTCTGGATCACGAGAGTCTGAGCGCTGCAGATGGGTGCGTTTTGGTGGTGTAGCAAGACTTCTTATGAACTATCATGTCTTGTTGTTTATGTCAGTAGTAGTTACTAGTCAGTGTTTGAATGTTGTATATATTGTTGTTTCGAACTGTTTATTGTCTCGAACTACCGGTGGGCTAAATGAGGGCATCACCATTCTCTAGTGTTCAGAGTATATCTCCTTTTTTCAAGTTATATAATTTGAGCTCAGTGTCTTTTCGATGATGTACACTTGTTTGGGCCAGTGAGGTGTCCTTGAATATGGGCCGAGTAGTAACGCAATGCCAAACAGGTCAATTATGACTCTCAGGTCGGGCTCTCAAAAGATCCTAAAAAAAGGCCGCGCTCTCCAAAAAAGAATGAATAAGGACTCTTAGGCCGACATGTGGGCACCACCGGTGTTTTCGTGCGCTTGTGCTCCGAGAGCATATTGGCGCATGCTCGAAATTCATGCTACCTTTTCATCCGCAGTCTCCCGCCCCTTACCCACCTCTGGAATCTTGATTCCTACTCCAGTTCCCCCAAATCCCCCTCCTGTACTCCCTGTACTCAAGCGCACTATCATGTCGCCGGTCAACGTGGATCTCTGAGCCGGAGATCCTGAGGTCCGTCCTGCCTTCGGTCGCTGCGTGTTGTCGATCAATAGTGGCATGGCGGCGCTTGACGACCAGTTTGCCGGCAAAGTGCTGATGGTAACCATCAACGGCGACCTGCCTCCCGTCTCGTCGGATGACCTTGTCAAAGCTCTTGGCATTGCGCACGGCATCCAAATAAGTGACTTGCTCGTCGAAGTCTGTCCGCCACCGACTGATTTCTTCGTCAGGTTCCAGACAACTTTCGACTGCAGTCGTGTGTTCGAATCTTCCTGGCGTTTGTTCTGCGATGGCGCGCTGGTAAGCTTTGATCGGTGGCACCCAGGATGGGGCTCGGTGCCCTCTGAGCTTGAGTTTTTAACAAAGCTTACCTTCCACGGCATGCCTCGACGTGCTTGGAACAGCGAGTCCATGAACGAGCTTATCAACGACCTTGGAGGTGAGCTCGTAAGTATGTTTGTTCCTCCAGACAGCTGGGCTTTGACGGTTATGGCATGGATGAAGAAGCCGTCCACCATACCGAAGGTGATTGGTGTTGAGATACCGGTGCAGGAACCACGGTTGTACTATTCGTCGCCACCAAGGCCGCCGTGGACCATGTTAGGGATGTACCTGTATCGAGTGTTCATGCATGTCGAAGAAGTGGTCAATCCATCAATCGAAGTCCTGCCGCCGCCGCTGGTGCCAGGGTCCGTCGACGACGTCCATTACAGGAGTCAACGTTAGACTTTCCTCGTGTTGCTCGGAACGATGGATGGCACAGGGCCTACTCCATCGCGTGGCGGAGGCCACTGCTTCTTTGGGAGAAGAGGCAGGGTTGGCTGCCTGGATGTGCTCTAATTTGAGGTAACAACTGAATCTTGTCAGATACTAGTTAAATCCGAGCTATGGGTGTGAAGCACTGATATGCCAGTACATTTGATTGTGACCTGTTCTAATTTTGTACCTGAACTTTTTTTAGAAAGGGCTGTACGTCAACTTAATGTGCTAGGAGAACTTATTGTGTTGTCTGTCTGTTTTCTTTGCACAAGATTCAAGATATTTCCCTGTCATTGATAAAGACGATGAACCGTTATGTACGACTTCGTTGGTTTAAACATAGCCCTTCCCGTAGCGATCCACTGCTTCCATCCTGATTGTGCCGCCTGCGTGAAATTTTTGTATGCAAGTTCAGTGTGCTATGATGTTCTATATGATTGTGTCAACTATATAAGTTTTTACTGAGCATCAGCAATGCATATGGCTGAAAGATGTATTTATGAGCATCGGCCGATGGGTCTCTCTCTCTATCTCTCTCTCTCTCTCTCTCACACACACACACACACACGCACACGCACACGCACACGCACAAGTGGGACCCGTTGAATTATTTATTTGCTCATGACAACTTTTAATTAGGTTCCACTATAATCTAACTTTTTTCTTAAGTTATTAATTGAGCTCAGTGACTTCAGAAAGTTGTACAGAAGCCTTGTTTGGGCCTTTCCGGCATCGCTGAATGTGGGCTGAGTAATCATGTTAGGTTGTACTGTACTACACAGGCCTTTTTCGCTATTTTTTTAAGTAATACATTTTTTATTAATTTTCATAAATATTATGTTGGGTAATTTTTTTTTCAAAAATAATACACCGTCCGCCCGCTGCAGGCCGACTGGGCCTAGTCGGTCCACAGCAGGCCGATTGGATTCCAGTCGGCCTACAGCTGGCCGACTGGCCCCTGTGGGCCCACCGTGGGCCGACTGGGGCTAATTGGCTCGATGTGGGCTAATTGTTTTTGCAAAAGTGTTAATCATGTATTTTAAAAATATGTGTATTGTGACCTCCTCCGCTCGCTGTGGGCCCACTGTTGACTAAAAAATATGTTTTAAAAAGTGTTAATCATGTATTTAAAAATTGTTAAATGTGTGTATAAAAAATGTTCCTTATATATACAATTTTTTTAATGTGTGTATAAAAATAGCTTTTTTTCAACATCAGCAATGCAACTGGGCCGACAGTTGTACACAATATCCGGGTCAACTTGTTATTCTCCGCCCCGCTGGGCTGCAAACTTTCCTAGGAGGTATGCATTAGGCTTAACAAGAAAATAGACTTTAAGAAATAATAAATGGGATGTAATTATAATAGCCGGACAGTTACTATGCACCAAACCCGTAATTAGTTTGAAAAATATATTATTATTGGAATTTGAAAATTTTAATTTCATTACTTGTTACGCACGCAATATTTCGTTGGATTTTACCATAATACAACTTTATTTTGAAATTATATTTAACCTGACTAGAAATTTCGGATCCCATCAAAATGTGGGAATTTTTTTTTGAATTCTGTTTTGAGCGGTTGTTTGAAATTATTAATCGTTGTCCTAGCTAGAAGTTGGGATGTAATTTTAACAAACTGTAAATGGGCTGTAGTAAATTCCATTAGAATTAAAAAATGGGATGTACATTCTTACAAATCGCAAATGGGCTATATGTTCTCGGCCAAATCCAAGCTGTGGGCCTACTAAGTTGACGCATACCAAGGGCTTTGTCAACTTAGTCAATATAAACGATTCTAGCTACAGTGATCATACGATGTTCATTCAATGGCCGTAGTGCTTCTTCAACCTCTGGTCTTCTTGCTCCAGCCGCCCAAAGCAGCGCCGGTCGTGTCGCGTGCTCCTGCCTCCCGTGGCCGGTTGTGATGCCGCGGAGGACTCACCGCCCCGTACTACTCCCACCGTTGGCCAGGCCATCCCTCTACACACCCACACCCCCTGTTATTCTGCGGCGACGGCAGCCTCACACCGCAGCCGAACCAGTGAACCCTCGTACTCCTCTCCGCGCGGGCTTCCACTGTTGTGTCTTCCCCGGCTCCGCGTCGTCCCCTTCCTAGGCCTCGCCGTCATCCAGACCACCGCCCTGGTGCTCTCGGCGCGGCGTGGTCAACGTGGTCAACGACCGACTTCCATCGGAAGAGTACTATACGTGGAGAGGCTGACAGCTAGGTCCACGGCAGCTGCAAGGAAGTGCCTCCTTATTACGCGCAAAATAATTATTCCTCCACCCGACAGCGGGGACCCACCGGACGGGCCACCGTATTTTGCGAAAAAAATGATTCGCCCCCTGACTGCTGGGACCCACGAGCTACATCTTCGCACGCAAAGAAGTGCGTCCGAAAAAAAATGATTCGCCCCCTGACTGCTGGGACCCACCAGGCCCCGACTGCTGGGACCCACCAGCTACACCTTCGCACGCAAGGAAGTGCGTCCGGGCAAAAAACCAAACGATTCGCCCCCTGACTGCTGGGACCCGCCAGCTACATCTTCGCAGGCAAGGAAGTGCCTGACAGTCGGGACCCACCTGGTCGAAGTGTATGTAGCGTTGTCATTCTGGTCGCGAACGTGTACGTACATACTGGTCGATGTAGAGGCGCACACGTGTCGTAGTAGAGGCGCGCACGTGTCGTAGTAGAGGCGTGCACGTAGCATGTACATGTACGTACAGCGGCCAGGGTGCAAGAAAGAAAATACGGCCACGTATGTGTACATACGGGCGGGGTCTCGAACGCCTACTCGTGCATACGTACGGCCAAGGCTCGTGTACATGGCTGGGTCGGAACGGAGAAACAACATCGTCGTCGTGTTCATGGGGAGGCAACGGAATGCGTCGTGTTCATGGGGAGGCAATGGAATGCGTCGTGTTCATCGGAAGGGCTTGGACGGAACAGGCGATGGAAACGAGGCCTGGCGTACCGCAGAACGGAGGAAACGACCTTGTGTTCGATCGGCCAAGTTCGAAATAGGATCCTGTTCATCGGGAGGGGTCTGGCGTACCGCAAAATGGAGGAAACGGACCTCCTACGGTCGAAACGGGTGTCCTATTGATCGGGAGGGGTGTGGCGTACCGCAAAACGGATGAAACGGACTTGTGTTGGAGCGCTATGGTCGAAACGGGGGTCCTGTTCATCGGGAGGGGTGTGGCGTACCGCAAAACGGGACTCCACGGGATACTATTCATCTCCACCGTCGACCTCCTCCAGCCTTCATGGGCTCCTGTTCATCCAGCCTCCACGGGCTCCTGTTCATCCAGCCTCCACGGGCTCCTGTTCATCCAGGCTCCACCGCATGCTACTCCATCGGCTACTGTTCAACCACCCCTCCACCATCTACTGTTCATCCAGCCCTCCACACCACAGGGTCCTGTTCAACCACCCCTCCACGGGCACCCCTCCACCGTCTACTGTTCATCCAGCCCTCGACACCACGGGGTCCTGTTCGACCACCCCTCCACCATCTATTGTTCATCCAGCCCTCCACACCACGGGGTCCTGTTCATCCACCCCTCCACGGGTATCCCTCCATCGTCTACTGTTCATCCAGCCCTCCACCACACCACGGGGTCCTGTTCATCCAGAGGCAACGCCACCGCTCACTGTTCATCCAAACCCCCCCGCAACGCTCGCTCTTCATCCCATCGATCGGCTTCAGTTAGCAGCAATAGCGAAGGAATCGCTCGATCGGGTTTAGTTAATAGCCATCGGTCGATCGCTCGGGTTCAGTAACGTGTAGCCTGCAGTGCAATCGCTCGGGTTTAGTTAGAGCCCAACGCCTCGCTCGGGTTCAGTTAGAGCCAACGCCTCACACACACGCGTGTACGTGTACGAGAGAAACGTGCATCGCGCATTGCTCTGCCCCCGACCTCCCACCGTAACCCGGAACTCCCCAAAATTTTCCTCCCCCTCGCTTCTACCATGGTTTTTTCCGTCATGGACGGCCCAAAGAATGTCATGCAGCTGCGTCTCCGGCGCGCCCAGGATGAAAAGCCCATTTTTTGTCATGATTTTTTGTCATAGAAGTAGGAGCCCACCACATCTATGATGATACCGGGTTTTGTCACAATTATCGTCATAGAAGTGTCATATGTATGACAGAAAAAAAATTCGTTCGGCCCAAAATGTCACGGATGTGTCTTTTTTTTGTAGTGTTGCACGACAATATATCTCGGAATGGCTATGGGAATGCCATAATAGGTAGGTATGGTGGCTGTTTTGAGAAAGATATAAGGAGGTTTATGTGTGAAAGAGTGTATCATATCACGGGGTTTGGATGCACCGGCGAAGTTTGCACCAACTCTCAATGTGAGAAAGGGCAATGCACGGTACCGAAGAGGCTAGCAATGATGGAAAGGTGAGAGTGCCTATAATCCATAGACTCAATATTAGTCATAAAGAACTCACATACTTATTGCAAAAATCTACAAGTCATCAAAAACTAAGCACTATGCGCATGCTCCTAGGGGGATAGATTGGTAGGAAAAGACCATCGCTCGTCCCCGACCGCCACTCATAAGGAGGACAATCAAAGAACACCTCATGTTTCAAATTTGTTACATAACGTTTACCATAGGTGCATGCTACGGGACTTGCAAACTTCAACACACGTATTTTTCAAATTCACAACTACTCAACTAGCACAATTTTGATATCACTACCTCCATGTCTCAAAACAATCATCAAGCATCAAACTTCTCTTAGTATTCAACACACTCATAAGAAAGTTTTTACTAATCTTGAATACCTAGCATGTTAGAATTATTTAAGTAAATTACCATGCTATTTAATACTGTCAAATAAATCTAAGTGAAGCATGAGAGAATAATAGTTTCTATAAAACAAAACCACCACGGTGCTCTAAAAGATATAAGTGAAGTACTAGAGAAAAAACTATATAACTCAAAAGATATAAGTGAAGCACATAGAGTATTCTAATAATTTCCGAATAAAGTGTGTATCTCTCGAAAGGTGTGTGCAGAAAGGATGATTGTGGTAAACTAAAAGGCAAAGACTCAAATCATACAAGACGCTCCAAGCAAAACACATATCATGTGGTGAATAAAAATATAGCTCCAAGTAAAGTTACCGATGGAAGTAGACGAAAGAGGGGATGCCTTCCGGGGCATCCTCAAGCTTTGGCTTTTAGGTGTACTTAGATTATCTTGGGGTGCCATGGTCATCCCCAAGCTTAGGCTCTTGCCTCCTTGTTTGATAATCCATCAAATATTTGACCCAAAACTTGAAAACTTTACAACACAAAACTTAAAGTAGAAAATCTCGTGAACTCCGTTAGCGAAAGAGAACAAAACACCAATTCAAGGTACTGTCATGAACTCATTATTTATTTATGTTGGTGTTAAAATTACTGTATTCCAACTTCTCTATGGTTTATAAACTTTTTTACTAGCCATAGATTCATCAAAATAAGCAAACAACACACGAAAAACAGAATCTGTCAAAAACAGAACAATATGTAGTAATCTGTAGCTAACGCAAGATCTGGAACCCCAAAAATTCTAAAATAAATTGCTGTACGTGAGGAATGTATCTATTAATCATCTTCAAAAACAGTTAACTAAATAGCACTTTCCATTTAAAAATGGCAACAATTCTCGTGAGTGCTAAAGTTTCTGTTTTTTACATCAAGATTAAAAAGACTTTCCCCAAGTCTTCCCAATGGTTCTACTTGGCACAAACACTAATTAAACACAAAAAAAACAACCAAAAGAGAGGATATACAAATTATTTATTACTAAAACGGAGCAAAAAGCAAGGAATAAAAATAAAATTGGGTTACCTCCCAACAAGCGCTATCATTTAACGCCCCTAGCTAGGCATAAATGCGAACATAGATCTAGGTATTGCTATCTTTGGTAGGCAATCCATAAGTGGCTCTCATAATAGATTCATAAGGTAATTTTATTTTATTTATAGGAAAGTGTTCCATGCCTTTTCTTAACGGAAATTGGAATCTAATATTCCCTTCCTTCATATCAATAATTGCACCAATCGTTCTAAGGAAAGGTCTACCACGAATAATAGGACATTCAGGATTGCAATCTATATCAAGAACAATGAAATCTACGGGCACATAGTTCCTATTTGCAACAATAAGAACATCATTAATTCTTACCATAGGTTTCTTAATGGTGGAATCCGCAAGGTGCAAGTTTAAAGAGCAATCATCAAAATCACGGAAACCTAGCAAATCACACAAAGTCTTTGGAATCGTGGAAACACTAGAACCCAAATCACACAATGCATAGAATTCATGATCTTTAATTTTAATTTTAATAGTAGTTTCCCACTCATCTTAAAGTTTTCTAGGGATAGAAACTTCCAACTCAAGTTTTTCTTCATAAGATTGCATCAAAGCATCAACGATATGTTTAGTAAGAGCTTTATTTTGACTATAAACATGAGGAGAATTTAGCACGGATTGCAACAAGGAAATACAATCTATAAAAGAGAAATTATCATAATTAAATTCCTTGAAATGCAAAATAGTGGGTTCTTTGATATCTAAAGTTTTGACCTCTTCAATCCCACTTTTACCAATTTTTGCATCAAGATCTAAAAACTCCGAATTTTTGGAACGCCGTCTAGGTAAAGGTGGCTCATATTCAGTCCCATCATTATCAAGATTCATATTGCAAAATAAAGATTTAATAGAGACACGTCAATAACTTTTAGATCTTCATCTTTATTTTCATAGAAACTAGAAGAACACACTTTCACAAAGTAATCTTTCTTAGAACGCATCCCAGCGGTTGTTTATTTGCACTCATCAATGGAAATTCTCATGGATTTGAGAGACTCATTGATATCATGCTTAGGTGGAATAGATCTAAGTTTCAAAGAATCAACATCAAGAGAAATTCTATCAACGTTCCTAGCCAATTCATCAACCTTAAGCAATTTTTCTTCAAGCAAAGCATTGAAATTCTTTTGCGAATTCATAAACTCCTTAACACTAGTCTCAAATTCAGAGGGCATCTTATTAAAATTACCATAAGAATTGTTGTAGGAATTACCATAATTATTAGAGGAATTACTAGGAAATGTCCTAGAATTAAAATTACCCCTATACGCGTTGTTACCAAAATTGTTCCTACCAACAAAATCCACATCCATAGATTCATTATTATTCTCAATCAAATTAGACAAAGGCATATCATTAGGTTCAGAGGACACTCTTATTAGCAAACAATTTCATAAGTTCATCCATCTTTCCACTCAAAACATTAATTTCTTCTATCGCATGCACTTTTTTATTAGTAGATCGTTCGGTGTGCCATTGAGAATAATTAACCATAATATTATCTAGGAGTTTAGTAGCTTCTCCTAATGTCATTTCCATAAAAGTGCCTCCCGCGGCCGAATCTAAAAGATTTCAAGACGCAAATTTCAATTCAGCGTAAAATTTTTGTATAATCATCCAAAGATTCAAACCATGTGTGGGGCAATTACGTATCATTAATTTCATCCTCTCCCAAGCTTGTGCAACATGTTCATGGTCAAGTTGCTTAAAATTCATAATATCGTTTCTAAGAGAGATGATTTTAGCGAGAGGAAAATACTTAGAGATAAAAGCATCTTTGCACTTATTCCATGAATCAATACTATTTTTAGGCAAAGACGAAAACCAAGCTTTAGCATGATCTCTAAGGGAAAAAGGAAATAGCTTCAATTTAACAATATCATTGTCCACATCTTTGTTCTTTTGCATATCACACAAATCAACAAAGCTATTTAGATGGGTAGCGGCATCTTTACTAGGAAGGCCGGCGAATCGATCTTTCATGACAAGATTCAACAAAGAAGCATTAATTTCACAAGATTCAGCATCGGTAAGAGGAGCAATCAGAGTGCTAAGAAAATCATTATTGTTGGTATTGGCAAAGTCACACAAATTAGTATTGTCTTGAGCCATCGTGACAAGCAAGCAATCCAACACAGGAGCAAACAAGAGCAAGCGAAAAAGAGGCGAACGTAAAAAGAGAGGGTGAATAAAACGTCAAGGGTGAAGTGGGGGGAGAGGAAAACTAGAGGCAAATGGCAAATAATGTAATGCGAGGGATAAGAGTTCGTGATGGGTACTTGGTATGTCTTGACTTGTGCGTAGACTCCCCGGCAACGGCGCTAGAAATCCTTCTTGCTACCTCTTGAGCACTGCGTTGGTTTTCCCTTGAAGAGTAAAGGGTGATGCAGTAAAGTAGCGTAAGTATTTCCCTCAGTTTTTGAGAACCAAGGTATCAATCCAGTAGGAGATCACGCTCGAGTCCCACGCACCTACACAAACAAATAAGAACCTCGCAACCAACGCGATAAAGAGGTTGTCAATCCCTTCACGGTCACTTACGAGAGTGAGATCTGATAGATATGATAAGATAATATTTTTGGTATTTTTATGATAAAGAGAAAAAAAGATGCAAAGTAAAATAAAAGGCAATAGAAATAGCTAAGTGTTGGAAGATTAATATGATGGAAGATAGACCCGGGGGCCATAGGTTTCACTAGTGGCTTCTCTCAAGAGCATAAGTATTATGGTGGGTAAACGAATTACTGTCGAGCAATTGATAGAATTGAGCATAGTTATGAGAATATCTAGGTATGATTATGTATATAGGCATCACGTCTGTGACAAGTAGACAGAAACGATTCTGCATCTACTACTATTACTCCACACATCGACCGCTATCCAGCATGCATCTAGAGTATTAAATTCATAAGGACAGAGTAATGTTTTAAGAAAGATGACATGATGTAGAGGGATAAACTCATACAATATGATATAAACCCCATCTTTTTATCCTTGATGGCAACAATACAATACATGTCGTTTCCCTTTCTGTCACTGGGATCGAGCACCACAAGATTCAACCCAAAGCTAAGCACTTCTCCCATTGCAAGAAAGATCAATCTAGTAGGCCAAACCAAACTAATAATTCGAAGAGACTTGCAAAGATAAACCAATCATACATAAAAGAATTTAGAGAAGAATCAAATATTGTTCATAGATAATCTGGATCATAAACCCACAATTCATCGGATCTCGACAAACACACCGCAAAAGAAGATTACATCGAATAGATCTCCAAGAAGATCGAGGAGAACTTTGTATTGAGATCCAAAGAGAGAGAAGAAGCCATCTAATTAATAACTATGGACCCAAAGGTCTGAAGTAAACTACTCACACATCACCGGAGAGGCCATGGAGTTGATGTCGAGGCCCTCCGTGATCAATGCCCCCTCCGGCGAAGCTCCGGAAAATGCCCCAAGATGGGATCTCTCGGATATAGAAGGTTGCGGCGATGGAATTAGGTTTTTGTGGTGCTCCTGGATGTTTGGGGGTACGTGGATATATATAGGAGGAAGAAGTACGTTGGTGGAGCAACGAGGGGCCCACGAGGGTGGAGGACCCGCCCAGAGGGGTAGGCGCGCCCCCTGACTCATGCCCTCCTCGATCGTTTCTTGACGCCCACTCCAAGTCTCCTGGATCTTGTTCATTGAGAAAATCACGTTCCCGAAGGTTTCATTCCGTTTGGACTCCGTTTGATATTCCTTTTCGGCGAAACTCTAAAATAGGCAAAAAAACAGCAATTTGAGCTGGGCCTCCGGTTAGTAGGTTAGTCCCATAAATGATATAAAAGTGTAAAATAAATCCCATTAACATCCAAAACAGATAATATAATAGCATGGGGCAATCAAAAATTATAGATACGTTGGAGACATATCAGTCATACACTCAATATAAGTGGTTTATTGAATCTCGATCGTAGTGATACACATATTCATAATATTGAAGCCAAAAGATGCAAAGTTAATAATGATAGTGCAACTTATTTGTGGCACTGCCGTTTAGGTCATATTGGTGTAAAGTGCATGAAGAAACTCCATGCTGATGGGCTTTTAGAATCACTTGTTGCTTGCGAACCATGCCTCATCGGCAAGATGACTAAAACTCTGTACTCCGGAACAATGGAGCAAGCAACTGACTTATTGGAAATAATACATACGGATGTATGCGGTCCGATGAGTGTTGAGGCTCGTGGAAGGTATTGTTATTTTCTGACCTTCACGGATGAGTTGAGCAGATATGGGTATATCTACTTAATGAAACACAAGTCTGAAACATTTGAAAAGTTTAAAGAATTTCAGAGTGAAGTTGAGAATCATCATAACAAGAAAATAAAGTTTCTACGATCTGATAGTGGAGGCGAATATTTGAGTTACGAGTTTGGCCTTCATTTGAAACAATGTGGAATAGTTTCGCAACTCACGCCACCTGGAACACTACAGCGTAATGGTGTGTCTGAATGTCGTAACCGCACTTTATTAGATATGGTGCAATCTATGATGTCTCTTACTTATTTACCGCTACCGTTTTGGGGTTATGCATTAGAGACAGTTGCATTCACGTTAAATAGGGCACCGTCTAAAATCCGTTGAGATGACACCATATGAATTGTGGTTTAGAAAGAAACCTAAGCTATTGTTTCTTAAAGTTTGGGGTTGCGATGCTTATGTGAAAAAAATTCAGCCTGATAAGCTCCAACCCAAATTGGAGAAGTGCGTCTTCATAGGATACCCGAAAGAAACTATTGGGTACACCTTCTATCACAGATCCAAAGGCAAGATCTTTGTTGCTAAGAGTGGATCCTTCCTAGAGAAGGAGTTTCTCTCGAAAGAAGTGAGTGGGAGGAAAGTAGAACTTGATGAGGTAATTGTACCTTCTCTTGAATTGGGAAGTAGCTCATCATTGAAATCAGTTCCAGTGATGCCTACACCAATTAGTGATGAAGTTAACGATGATGATCATGAAAGTTCAGATCAAGTTACTACCGAACCTCGTAGGTCAACCAGAGTAAGATCCACACCAGAGTGGTATGGTAATCCTGTTCTGGAGGTCATATTACTTGACCATGGCAAACCTACGAACTATGAGGAAGCGATGATGAGCCCAGATTCCGCAAAATGGCTTGAGGCCATGAAATCTGAGATGGGATCCATGTATGAAAACAAAGTGTGGACTTTGATTGACTTGCCCGATGATCAGCAAGTCATAGAGAATAAATGGATCTTGAAGAAGAACACTGACTCTGACGGTAATGTTACTATCTACAAAGCTCGACTTGTTGTGAAAGGTTTTTGACAAGTTCAAGGAGTTGACTATTATGAGACCTTCTCACCCATAGCGATGCTTAAGTCAGTCCAAATCATGTTAGCAATTGCCGCATTTTATGATTATGAAATTTGCCAAATGGATGTCAAAACTGCATTCCTTAATGGATATCATAAAGAAGAGTTGTATGTGATGCAACCAGAAGGTTATGTCGATCCAAAAGGTGCTAACAAAGTGTGCAAGCTCCAGCGATCCATTTATGGACTGGTGCAAGCCTCTCGGAGTTGGAATATACGCTTTGATAGTGTGATCAAAGCACATGGTTTTATACAGACTTTTGGAGAAGCCTGTATTTACAAGAAAGTGAGTCGGAGCTATGTAGCATTTCTGATATTATATGTGGGTGACATATTGTTGATTGGAAATGATACTGAATTTCTGGATAGCATAAAAGGATACTTGAATAAGAAGTTTTCAATGAAAGACCTCGGTGAAGCTGTATTGGGCATCAAGATCTATAGAGATAGACCAAGACGCTTAATTGGACTTTCACAAAGCACATACCTTGATAAAGTTTTGAAGAAGTGCAAAATGGATCAGGCAAAGAAAGGGTTCTTGCCTGTGTTACAAGGTGTGAAGTTGAGTCAGACTCAATGCCCGACTACTGCAGAAGATAGAGAGAAAATGAAAGTCATTCCCTATGCTTCAGCCATAGGTTCTATCATGTATGCAATGCTGTGTACCAGACCTGATGTGTGCCTTGCTATTAGTTTACCAGGGAGATACCAAAGTAATCCAGGAGTGGATCATTGGACAGCGGTCAAGAACATCCTGAAATACCTAAAAAGGACTAAGGATGTGTTTCTCGTTTATGGAGGTGACAAAGAGCTCGTCGTAAATGGTTACGTCGATGCAAGCTTTGACACTGATCCGGACGACTCTAAGTCACAAACCGGATACGTATTTATATTGAATGCTGGAGATGTAAGTTGGTGTAGTTCTAAACAGAGCGTCGTGGTGGGATCTATGTGTGAAGCGGAGTACATAGCTGCTTAGGAAGCAACAAATGAAGGAGTCTGGATTTAGGAGTTCATATCCGATCTAGGTGTCATACCTAGTGCATCGGGTCCAATGAAAATCTTTTGTGAAAATACTGGTGCAATTGCCTTGGCAAAGGAATCCAGATTTCTCAAAAGAACCAAGCACATCAAGAGATGCTTCAATTCCATCCGTGATCAAGTCAAGGAAGGAGACATAGAAATTTGCAAGATACATACGGATCTTAATGTTGCAGACCCTTTGACTAAGCCTCTCTCACGAGCAAAACATGATCAACACCAAGACTCCATGGGTGTTAGAATCATTACTATGTAATCTAGATTATTGACTCTAGTGCAAGTGGGACTGAAGGAAATATGCCCTAGAGGCAACAATAAAGTAGTTATTTATATTTCCTTATATCATGATAAATGTTTATTATTCATGCTAGAATTTTATTAACCGAAAACTTAGTACATGTGTGAATACATAGACGAACAGAGTGTCCCTAGTATGCCTCTACTAGACAAGCTCGTTAATCAAAGATGGTTAAGTTTCCTATCCATGGACATGTGTCGTCATTTGATGAACGGGATTACATCATTAGAGAATGATGTGATGGACAAGACCCATCTGTTAGCTTAGCACTATGATCGTTTAGTTTATTGCTATTGATTTCTTCATGACTTATACATGTTCCTATGACTATGAGATTATGCAACTCCCGAATACCAGAGGAATACTTTGTGTGCTATCAAACATCACAACATAACTGGGTGATTATAAATATGCTCTACAGGTGTCTCCGATGGTGTTTGTTGAGTTGGCATAGATCGAGATTAGGATTTGTCACTTCGATTGTCGAAGAGGTATCTCTGGGCCCTCTCGGTAATGCACATCACTATAGGCCTTGCAAGTGATGACCCACAAGTATAGGGGATTTATCGTAGTCCTTTCGATAAGTAAGAGTGTCGAAGCCAACGAGGAGTAGAAGGAAATGATAAGCGGTTTTCAGCAAGGTATTCTCTGCAAGTACTGAAATTATAGGTAATAGATAGTTTTGTGATAAGATAATTTGTAACGAGCAACAAGTAACAAAAGTAAATAAAGTGCAGCCAGGTGCCCCAATCCTTTTGTAGCAAAGGACAAGCCTGGACAAACTCTTATATGAAGGAAAGCGCTCCCGAGGACACACGGGAATTATCGTCAAGCTAGTTTTCATCACGTTCATATGATTCGCGTTCGGTACTTTGATAATTTGATATGAGGGTGGACCGGTGCTTGGGTGCTGCCCTTACTTGGACAAGCATCCCACCTATGATTAACTCCTATTGCAAGCATCCTCAACTACAAAAGAAGTATTAAGGTAAACCTAACCATAGCATGAAACATATGGATCCAAATCAGCCCCTTACTAAGCAACGCATAAACTAGGGTTTAAGCTTCTGTCACTCTAGCAACTCATCATCTACTTATTACTTCCCAATGCCTTCCTCTAGGCCCAAATAATGGTGAAGTGTCATGTAGTCGACGTTCACATAATTCCACTAGAGGAGAGACAACATACATCTCATCAAAATATTGAACGAATACCAAATTCACATGACTACTAATAGCAAGACTTCTCTCATGTCCTCAGGAACAAACGTAACTACTCACAAAGCATATTCATGTTCATAATCAGAGGGGTATTAATATGCATATAGGATATGAACATATGATCTTCCACCAAATAAACCGGCTAGCATCAACTACAAGGAGTAATCAACACTACTAGCAACCTACAGGTACCAATCCCAGACTTAGAGACAAGAATTGGATACAAGAGATGAACTACGGTTTGAGAGGAGATGGTTCTGGTGAATATGTTGATGGAGATTGGCCCCCTCCTGATGAGAGGAGCGTTGGTGATGATGATGGCGATGATTTCCCCCTCCCGCAGGAAAGTGTCCCCGGCAGAACAGCTCCGCTGGAGCCCTAGATTGGTTCTGCCAAGGTTCTGCCTCGTGGCGGCGGAGTCTCGTCCCGAAAGCTTCCTTATGATTTTTTCCTCAATGAAAGACTCCATATAGTAGAAGATGGGCATCGGAGGGCCACCATGGGGCCCACGAGGCAGGGGGCGCGCCCCCACCCTCGTGGTTGGTGAGTGGCCCCCCTCTGGTACTTTTTGCGCTAAGTATTTTTTATATATTCTGGAAATAACTTCCATGAAGTTTCAGGACTTTTGGAGCTGTGCAGAATAGGTCTCTAATATTTGCTCCTTTTCCAGCCCAGAATCCCAGCTGTCGGCATTCTCCCTCTTTATGTAAACCTTGTAAAATAAGAGAGAACAGGCATAAGTGTTGTGACATAATCTGTAATAACAACCCATAATGCAATAAATATCAATATAAAAGCATGATGCAAAATGGATGTTTCAGCTCCCCCAAGATTAGACCTCGCTTGTCCTCAAGCGAAAGCCGAAATCGAAAAATATGTCCACATGTTTAGAGATAGAGGTGTCAATAAAAATAAAATACGGACATGAGGGCATCATGATCATTCTTAGAATAGCAACATATATATATATATATATATATATATATATATTGTCATATGATCTCTTATGCTAAAGTAACAATTCAATCACAATTTCAAGTATGAATCATAAACTTCATTGAGAACCAACAAACTCTAATCTCAGTCATTGAGGCAATTGCAATTTATCATAACATAGGAAAGAGTCAATATAAGAGCTTTTCAGCAAGTCCACATACCCAACCATCTTTTAGTCTTTCACAATTGCTAACACTCACGCAATATTAATGGGTATGAAGTTTTAATCGGACACAAAGAAAGATAGGGGCTTATAGTTTTGCCTCCCAACGTTTTACCTCAAGGGTAATGTCAACAATAATTGTTCATGAAGACTCACATCCAATTAGCTATATATATCAGGATCTTTCCAACATATTGTGCTTGCCAAAAGATAAAATGTAAAAAGGAAAGGTGAAGATCACCATGACTCTTATGTAAGGTAGGGGATAAAAGTAAAATATAGGCCCTTCGCAGAGGGAAGAAGAGGTTGTCATGCGCTTTTATGGTTGGATGCACAAAATCTTAATGCGAAAGAACGTCACTTTATGTTGCCACTTGTGATATGGAACTTTATTATGCAGTCTGTCGCTTTTATTTCTTCCATATCACAAGATCATATAAAGCTTATTTTCTCCCACACTAATAAGTCATACATATTTAGAGAGCAATTTTTATTGCTTGCACCGATGACAACTTACTTGAAGGATCTTACTCAATCCATAAGTAGATATGGTGGACTCTCATGGCAAAACTGGGTTTAGGGATATTTGGAAGCACAAGTAGTATCTCTACTTGGTGCAAAGAATTTGGCTAGCATGAGGGGAAAGGCAAGCTCAATCATGTTGGATGATCCATGACAGTATAATTTATCTCAGATGTAAGAAAACATAACCCATTACGTTGTCTTCCTTGTCCAACATCAACTCTTTAGCATGTCATATTTTAATGAGTGCTCACAATCATAAAAGATGTCCAAGATAGTGTATTTATATGTGAAGACCTCTCTTTCTTTATTACTTCCTATTAATTGCAACGATGACCAAAACTATGTTTGTCAACTCTCAACAACTTTTATTCATCATACTCTTTATATGTGAGCTCATTACTCCCCATAAGATCCATATGATCTCTTTGTTTCTTTTTATTCTTTCTTTTTTCTTTTATTCACTCAAGATCATAGCAAGATAAATCAAGCCCTTGACTCAACACTAATCTTTATTTATAGCTCACGGACTCGATTACATTGAGGGATTGTAAAGCAAAACTCAAAACTAGATCATACCAAAAACTTTATTCTACTAGATCAAGATATTACTAAAAGGATCAAACTAAGAAAAATGATAAAGATAGAGATGTGATGGTGATACAATACCGGGGCACCTCCCCCAAGCTTGGCAGTTGCCAAGGGGAGTGCCCATACCCATGTGATTATGTCTCTTTTGTTGGTGATGTGATATTCTTGGCGATGATGCCCCTCAGGATACGATTCTCCTCCTCGAGCTTATTGACTTGCTGCTTGAGGTCCATTATTTCCTTACAAAGCTTTCCTGTGATGGCTAGAGCTCCTTGCACCCAAGGGTGTTGCATAGCTACGAGAGAACAAGTGACACTCTTCTTCATATTTTCATAAGAAAGAAATCTAACATTGGAAGGGATAACCGAGTTTGGAATAATCGAGCTCTGTAGTTCCCCCGTCGTGAATCCAGCTCAGAAGCAAGAAGTGACTTCTTGATCCTCCTCCATGGCATCTATCCTCTTCAAATCAGCCTCCATCTCTTCCTCTGTTGCTGGCCCAAAGTGGTCAACATCGTTGTTTGTCCTTGATCTCAATGCCGGATGAGACACCCGGCTCTCCCCGATTGACTCTTGAGAGGACATCTTGCTCTAATCTGCAGCAGCAACAGCTCGAAACACAAACAGAGGACAATTGCGTGATACAGGAGTCAAAACCTTCGGGAGATTATATAATGAATATTTACCAACCAAAATACGTAACATGCAAGAAAACGGAGTCAGGAGAGCACACGAGGTGCCCACGAGGCAGGGGCGCACCCAGGGGGTAGGGCGCGCCCTCCACTCTCGTGTCCTTCCTAGACCGCTTCTTATTTTTCTATTTTTCTAAATATTCCAAAACGGAGAAAAATTGCCATTAGAACTGTTTTGGAGTCGGTTTACTTAGCGTACCACATACCTATTCCTTTTCGGAGTCTGAAATGTTCCGGAAAGTGTCCCTTATGTATTCCTCCGGGGTTACGGTTTCAATAACATTGGTTTCAACATTTATAGGATTACCTGAGATATAATGTTTGATTCTTTGATCGTTCACCACCTTCGGATTTGTGCCTTCGAAGTTGCTGTTTTTTATGGTACCGGAATGATAGACCTCCTCGATAACATAAGGACCTTCCCATTTAGAGAGAAGTTTTCCTGCAAAAAATCTTAAACGAGAGTTGTATAGCAATACATAATCACCTACATTAAACTCATGCTTTTGTATCCTTTTGTCATGCCATCTTTTAACTTTTTCCTTAAACAATTTGGCATTCTCATAGGCTTGGGTTCTCCATTCATCAAGTGAGCTAATGTCAAATAACCTTTTCTCACTGGCAAGTTTGAAATCATAATTGAGCTCTTTAATAGCCCAATAATCCTTATGTTCTAGTTCGAGAGGTAAGTGACATGCTTTTCCATAAACCATTTTATATGGAGACATACCCATATGATTTTTATATGCAGTTCTATAGGCCCATAATGCATCATCAAGTTTCTTGGACCAATTCTTTCTAGATCTATTAACAGTCTTATACAAAATTAATTTGAGTTCTCTATTACTCAATTCTACTTGACCACTGGACTGTGGGTGATAAGGAGATGCAATTCTATGATTAACATCATACTTAGCAAGCATTTTACGGAAAGCACCATGAATAAAATGTGAACCACCATCAGTCATTAAATATCTAGGGACTCCAAACATCGGAAAAATAACTTCTTTAAGCATCTTAATACAGGTGTTATGATCAGCACTACTAGTTGGAATAGCTTCTACCCACTTAGTAACGTAATCAACATCAACTAAAATATGTGTATATCCATTAGAGGCAGGAAACGGTCCCATATAATCAAAGCCCCAAAGATCAAATGGTTCAATAACAAGTGAATAATTCATAGTCATTTCTTGACGTCTACTAATATTACCAATTCTTTTACATTCATCACAAGATAAGACAAACTTACGGGCATCCTTGAACAGAGTAGGCCAATAAAAAACGGATTGCAATACCTTATGTGCAGTTCTATCTCCAGCGTGGTGTCCTCCATAAGCTTCGGAGTGACACTTGCGTAGGATCTGTTCCTGTCCATGCTCAGGTACACAACGTCTAATAACACCATCTACTCCTTGTTTATAGAGATGTGGGTCATCCCAAAAGTAATGTCTTAAATCATAGAAAAACTTTTTCTTTTGCCGGTATGTGAAACTAGGTGGTATAAATTTAGCAACAATGTAATTAGCATAATCAACATACCATGGAGCAGTATGAGAAGTGTTTATGACATTTAATTGTTCATCAGGAAAGCTATCATCAATAGGTAGTGGATTATCAAGAACATTTTCTAACCTAGACAAGTTATCTGCAACGGGGTTCTCGGCTCCCTTTCTATCAATAATATGCAAATCAAATTCTTCTAGCAAGAGAACCCATCTAATAAGTCTAGGTTTAGCATCTTTCTTTTCCATAAGATATTTAATAGCAGCATGATCTGTGTGAATAGTTACTTTAGAATCAACAATATGAGGTCTGAACTTATCACAAGCAAATACAATTGCTAAGAATTCTTTTTCAGTAGTAGCATAATTTCTCTGGGCATTGTCTAGAGTTTTACTAGCATATTGAATAACATTTAATTTCTTATCAACTCCTTGCCCTAGAACAGCACCTACAGCATAATCTCTAGCATCACACATAATTTCAAAAGGTAAATTCCAATCAGGTGGCTGAACAATAGGTGCAGAGGTCAATGCTTTCTTAAGTATTTCAAATGCTTCTACACAATCATCATCAAAGACGAATGGTATATCTTTTTGTAATAAATTAGTCAGAGGCCAAGAAATTTTTGAGAAGTCCTTAATGAACCTCCTATAAAAGCTGGCATGGCCAAGGAAACTTCTTATACCTTTGATGTCCCTAGGATACATCATCTTTTCAATAGCATCAACTTTAGCTTTATCAACTTCAATGCCCCTTTCAGAAATTTTATGCCCCAAGACAATACCTTCATTAGCCATAAAGTGGCACTTCTCCCAATTCAAGACAAGGTTAGTTTCTTCACATCTCTGCAAAACTCGATCAAGGTCACGGCCCTAAAATAGGAAAAAAACAGCAATTCTGGGTTGGGCCTCCGGTTAATAGGTTAGTCCCAAAAATAATTTAAAAGTGTATAATAAAGCCCAATAATGTCCAAAACAGAATATAATATAGCATGGAACAATCAAAAATTATAGATACGTTGGAGACGTATCAAGCATCCCCAAGCTTAATTCTTGCTCGTCCTCGAGTAGGTAAATGATAAAAACATAATTTTTGATGTGGAATGCTACTTGGCATATTTTCAATGTAATTCTTCCTAATTGTGGTATGAATATTCAGATCCGAAAGATTCAAGATAAAAGTTCAATATTGACATAAAAATAATAATACTTTAAGCATACTAACTAAGCAATTATGTCCTCTCAAAATAACATGGCCAAAGAAAGTTCATCCCTACAAAATCATATAGTTTAGTCATGCTCCATTTTCGTCACACAAGAATGCTCTCATCATGCACAACCCCGATGACAAGCCAAGCAATTGTTTCATACTTTAGTAATCTCAAACTTTTCCAATCTTCACGCAATACATGAGAGTGAGCCATGGATATAGCACTATGGGTGGAATAGAATATAATGATGGGGGTTATGTGGAGAAGACAAAAAAGGGAGAAAGTCTCACATCAACGAGGCTAATCAATGAGCTATGGAGGTGCCCATCAATTTATGTTAATGCAAGGAGTAGGGATTGCCATGCAACGGATGCACTAGAGCTATAAATATATGAAAGCTCAACAAAAGAAACTAAGTGGGTGTGCATCCAACTTGCTTGCTCGCGAAGACCTAGGGCATTTGGGGAAGCCCATTGTTGGAATATACAATCCAAGTTCTATAATGAAAAGTTCCCACTAGTATGTGAAAGTGAGAAAACAAAAGACTCTCTATCATGAAGATTATGGTGCTACTTTGAAGCACAAGTGTGGTAAAAGGATAGTAGCATTGTCCCTTCTCTCTTTTTCTCTCATTTTTTGGGCCTTCTCTTTTTATGGCCTTTATTCTTCTTTTTTCCTCACTTGGGACAATGCTCTAGAAAATGATGATCATCACACTTCTATTTATTTACAACTCAATGATTACAACTCGATACTAGAACAAAGTATGACTCTATATGAATGCCTCCGGTGGTGTAGCGGGATATGCAATGAACCAAGAGTGAAATGTATGAAATGATTTTGAATGGTGGCTTCGCCACAAATACTATGTCAACTACATGATCATGCAAAGCAATATGACAATGATGAATGTGTCATGATAAATGGAACGATGGAAAGTTGCATGGCAATATATCTCGGAATGGCTATGGGAATGCCATAATAGGTAGGTATGGTGGCTGTTTTGAGGAAGATATAAGGAGGTTTATGTGTGAAAAAGTATATCATATCACGGGGTTTGGATGCACCGGCGAAGTTTTCTCCAACTCTCAATATGAGAAAGGGCAATGCATGGTACCGAAGAGGCTAGCAATGATGGAAAGGTTAGAGTGCGTATAATCCATGGACTCAACATTAGTCATAAAGAACTCACATACTTATTGCAAAAATCTACAAGTCATCAAAAACCAAGCACTATGCGCATGCTCCTAGGGGGATATGTTGGTAGGAAAAGACCATCGCTCGTCCTCGACCGCCACTCATAAGGAGGACAATCAAAGAACACCTCATGTTTCAAATTTGTTACATAATGTTTACCATACGTGCATGTTACGGGACTTGCAAACTTTAGCACAAGTATTTTTCAAATTCACAACTACTCAACTAGCACAAATTTGATATCACTACCTTCATATCTCAAAACAATCATCAAGCATCAAACTTCTCTTAGTATTGAACACACTCATAAGAAAGTTTTTACTAGTCTTGAATACCTAGCATATTTAGAATTATTTAAGCAAATTACCATGCTATTTAAGACTCTCAAAATAATATAAGTGAAGCATGAGAGAATAATAGTTTCTATAAAACAAAACCACCACCGTGCTCTACAAGATATATAAGTGAAGTACTAGAGCAAAAACTATATAACTCAAAAGATATAAGTGAAGCACATAGAGTATTCTAATAATTTCCGAATCATGTGTGTGTCTGTAAAAAGGTGTCTACAGCAAGGATGATTGTGGTAAACTAAAAACAAAGACTCAAGTCATACAAGATTCTCCAAGCAAAACACATATCATGTGGTGAATAAAAATATAGCTCCAAGTAAAGTAACCGATGGAAGTAGACGAAAGAGGGGATGCCTTCCGGGGCATCCCCAAGCTTTGGATTTTAGGTGTCCTTAGATTATCTTGGGGTTCCATGGGCATCCCCAAGCTTAGGCTCTTGTCACTCCTTGTTCCACAATCCATCAAATCTTTCACCCAAAACTTGAAAACTTCACAACACAAAACTTAAAGTAGAAAATCTCGTGAGCTCCGCTAGCGAAAGAAAACAAAACACCACTTAAAGGTACTGTAATGAACTCATTCTTTATTTATGTTGGTGTTAAACCTACTGTATTCCAACTTCTCTATGTTTTATAAACTATTTTACTAGCCATAGATTCATCAAACTAAGCAAACAACACACGAAAAACAGAATCTGTCAAAAACAGAACAGTCTGTAGTAATCTGTAGCTAACGCAAGATCTGGAATCTGAAAAATTCTAAAATCAATTGCTGGACGTGAGGAATTTATATATTAATCATATGCAAAGAGAATTAACTAAATATCACTTTCCATTTAAAAATGGCAGCAATTCTCGTGAGCGCTAAAGTTTCTGTTTTTTACAGCAAGATTAAAAAGACTTTCCCCAAGTCTTCCCAACGGTTCTACTTGGCACAAACACTAATTAAACACAAAAAACACAACCAAAACATAGGCTAGATAAATTATTTATTACTAAACAGGAGCAAAAATGAAGGAATAAAAATAAAATTAGGTTGCCTCCCAACAAGCGCTATCGTTTAACGCCCCTAGCTAGGCATAAAGGCAAGGATAGATCTAGGTATTGCCATCTTTGGTAGGCAATCCATAAGTGGCTCTCATAATAGATTCATAAGGTAATTTTATTTTGTTTCAGTGTTCCATGCCTTTCCTTAACGTAAATTGGAATCTAATATTCCCTTCCTTCATATCAATAATTGCACCAATCGTTCTAAGGAAAGGTCTACCAAGAATAATAGGACATGAAGGATTGCAATCGATACCAATATGTAACATCCCAAATTTTCAATTTGGAATGTTATACACTATATCATCATTGCATATCATATTTTATTGCATTTTGGCTGATCCTAGAAAATTCTACGCAACTCAAGGACCCTCGGAGAGAGTTGGGGATTTCGTTATTTTCATATTTGAGCTTTCTCAAATTTTGAAAATAGGATCATTTGATTTTATTTATTTTATCTTCAATTATTTCTATTATGAAAATATGAGAGAGGGAATAAAATGACTTTCTCAAAATAAAGAAATATTGAGGATTTAATAATAAAATCAAATAAGATTTTATTTTGGTTTTATTTGCTATTTTATTTGAATTTAGGAAAAATGTGCATTTTTAAAAATTGCATATAGGCCCCAAATAAATGTTCATCCTGTGCGGCTTGATTTTAGAATCTGGGGAAAATTTATTTCAGGATTTTTAGAGTCCGTTTACTATTTCTTTTGTTTTTTTCTGAGCATAATTATTTAAAAAAAGGGGGGTCCGAACCGACTTTGGGC
>NC_057812.1:486622133-486655168 GCF_018294505.1 Triticum aestivum | reverse complement strand
CTGCCCCTCACCGCCGTTCGCCGGAGCAGAGCCGCCGCCGCCGTCGTTCGCCGGAGCCGCCGAGGTAGACGTTGTTGCCTCAGTTTTCGTGAAGAAAACCGATCGTTTTTTTTAAAGTTAGATCTGTTTTTTTCATTAGATTGTTTTTTTCGGTTTAGTTAATTAGCGAGCGTTCGCTCGTTCGTTCGTTTTAACGAACACGTTCATCGGTTAGATCCAGATAACGAACGTTCGTTCGTTAATCTGTTCATCGTTTTTCTTTTTCTCGGATTAAATCCGCGATTTTTCTGATCGCAATTCCTGATCCAATTTTCATTCTAGTATAACTTTTCGCTTGTTTATCGGAATCAGGCGATTCAAGCGCCTGGAGTTTCATCTCGAAACCCTCTTTCCATTTAACCAACTCAAACAAGTTTTTGCCCCTATAAAAAATTGCCCTAGATACAGAATAGTAAATGAAGCATGTTTCTTTTGCCATTTGTCTTTCGTTGCTTCGTTCGATTTGATTCTTTTTGCCAACCGGAGTTCTTAAGTTGAACTTTCTGGTTAGATCCCTTATTCGAGTTTTACCTGTGCATTAGTTGCATTAGTTGAGTACTTATTTTATGCTTGTTTGTTTGCGATAGAGTACCCGGAGTGCGCCGCTTGCTACTTCGAATCACTAGGTTTCTCGGATCATCAGCAAGGCAAGTAACACTTTGATCATACCTCCTACTACCCAGTTTTATTGCATTAGATCAATCCTCACACCATTGCATGTTTAGGATCTAATTAAATTGTGGGTTTGGGAAGTAGTTGAGGTAGTACCTATTACCTGTTTATTATCAAACCTTTAGGAGTTACTTCTACCTTTGCTTATTATGTCATGCTATGCTAGTAGACGTGGATTGGGTGAGTGTATCCATGACAGATGTGAGATTGTTAAATTAATGGTTTATCTAAGGTGGCAACTTAAATACACGTTTGGGTGGATTGAGGCACCTGGGTATTCCAGCGATTGCCTATTTTTCTTTTGGACCGCCACCCAGGCCCAAAGGGATCATGAGATTATTCATGCTAGAAACTTCCGTGTGCAGCCACAAGCTACTATGGGCTCTAGCATAGTTGACTAAGTCGTGCAAACTCTTACAGTGGTAGACCAGCAGATGTAGGGGATGTAGGTGGTACGGTCTACCCATCGTAAGGTGCTAGCGCTTCTGAAAGACTATGTCTAGGTCATCCGTTTCTCAAACACCATGCAGTGCGAGAAATCCAATGGAGGAGATCGAGTCTTGTGGGGAAAAGTGCGCAAACCTCTGCAGAGTGTATAAACTAATCATGGTTAGTCGTGTCCCCGGTTATGGACATCTTGAGTATCTAGTATCTGGATTATCATGTGAATCTCATCATGTTACTCTAATTAATTTTGTTGGGTTTTGTTTAATGATGATGCTTAATTGGGATTGAGAATGCTATCAACCATTCTCAATGTTTAACAACTACCATGATAGTTAAATAAAATTTATTCGTTTACAGTAGGGAAAATTTGGCTTTACGCAAAACTGTAACCATAGAGCTTTCCACTAGCCAAATATGCATGTAGTATAGTCTATATCTTCCATTACTCTCTATGTGTTACATTGCCAGCATATTCCATGTGCTGACCCGTTTCAGGCTGCAACGTTCATGTTGCAGACTTTTCAGACGACGATTAAGGTGCCTTCAGGTCGTGGTTCTATACTCAGTGATGCCGTTGGAGTTGATGGACTCACTTATCTTCGAAGCCTTCCGCTGTTATCGTTATTAGATGGCCTTAAGCCATATTTATTGTAATAAGTTCTCTTTTGAGACACTCGATGTAATAAGAGTGTGATTGCTACTCTGTTATAAATCCTTCAAGTATTGTGTGGTGTCAGCATTACTGATCTAGGGATGACACCAGAGCACAGAGATTGGACCGTTTGAGGTCTGGTCTCTACACAAGAACAATAAAATCTACGGGCACATAGTTCCTATTTGCAACAATAAGAACATCATTAATTCTTCCCATAGGTTTCTTAATGGTGGAATCCGCAAGGTGCAAGTTTAAAGAGCAATCATCAAAATCACGGAAACCTAGCAAATCACACAAAGTCTTTGGAATCGTGGAAACACTAGCACCCAAATCACACAAAGCATAGCATTCATGATCTTTAATTTTAATTTTAATAGTAGGTTCCCACTCATCATAAAGTTTTCTAGGGATATAAACTTCCAACTCAAGTTTTTCTTCATAAGATTGCATCAAAGCATCAACGATATGTTTAGTAAAAGCTTTATGTTGACTATAAGCATGAGGAGAATTTAGCACGGATTGCAACAAGGAAATACAATCTACCAAAGAGCAATTATCATAATTAAATTCCTTGAAATCCAAAATAGTGGGTTCATTAATATTTAAAGTTTTGACTTCTTCAATCCCACTTTTAACAATTTTAGCATCAAGATCTAAAGACTCCGAATTTTTGGAACGTCGTCTAGGTAAAGGTGGATCATATTCGGTCCCATCATTATCAAGATTCATATTGCAAAACAAAGATTTAATAGGGGACACATCAATAACTTTTAGATCTTCATCTTTGTCTTCCAAAAAAATTCCGGCTTAGCGGCCATCTTATTAACTAAGGTGGCTTGCTTATCCGAAACTTCAGCTATCAACTTCTCAAGATGAGCAATCTGAGATTTCAAACCATCAAATTATTTAGACATATCATCGAGCTCTTTATTCATATAACCCATAAATTTTTTTGTTCTTTAAGCTCATTTCTAAAGAAATTATTATGCTCAAATTGTAAGACCATAAAACTCCTGACGTTGCTTTCGATCTCTTCTAACCTTTTAAGGTGGAGATCACCAAATCTAGATAGAGCCATCGTGACAAGCAAGCAATCCAACACACAAGCAAACAAGAAACGGGCAAAAAGAGGCAAGCGGAAAAGAGAGGGCGAATAAAAGGGCAAGGGTGAAGTGGGGGAGAGGAAAACGAGAGGCAAATGGCAAATAATGTAATGCGGGAGATAAGGGTTTGTGATGGGTACTTGGTGTGTTGACTTTTGCATAGACCTCCCAGGAAACGGCGCCGGAAATCCTTCTTGCTACGTCTTGAGCACTGCGTTGGTTTTCCCTTGAAGAGGAAAGGGTGATGCAGCAAAGTAGCGTAAGTATTTCCCTCAGTTTTTGAGAACCAAGGTATCAATCCAGTAGGAGGCCACGCACGAGTCCCTCGCACCTACACAAGCAAATAAATCCTCGCAACCAATGCGATAAGGGGTTGTCAATCCCTACATGGTCACTTACGAGAGTGAGATCTGATAGATGTGATAAGATAATATTTTTGGTATTTTATGATAAAGATGCAAAGTAAAATAAAAGGCAATAAAAATAACTAAGTGTTGAAAGATTAATATGATGGAAGATAGACCCGGGGGCCATAGGTTTTACTAGTGGCTTCTCTCAAGAGCATAAGTATTCATGGTGGGTAAACAAATTACTGTTGAGCAATTGACAGAATTGAGCATAGTTATGAGAATATCTAGTTATGATCATGTATATAGGCATCACGTCCAAGACAAGTAGACCGACTCCTGCATGCATCTACTACTATTACTCCACACATCGACCACTATCCAGCATGCATCTAGAGTATTAAGTTCAAGAGAACAGAGTAACGCTTTAAGCAAGATGACATGATGTAGAGGGATAAACTCATGCAATATGATATAAACCCCATCTTGTTATCCTCGATGGCAACAATACAATACGTGCCTTGCTGCCCCTACTGTCACTGGGAAAGGACGCCGCAAGATTGAACCCAAAGCTAAGCACTTCTCCCATTGCAAGAAAGATCAATCTAGTAGGCAAACCAAACTGATAAATCGAAGAGACTTGCAAAGATAACCAATCATACATAAAAGAATTCAGAGAAGATTCAAATATTGTTCATAGATAAACTTGATCATAAACCCACAATTCATCGGTCTCAACAAACACATCGCAAAAGAATATTACATCGAATAGATCTCCACAAGAGAGGGGGAGAACTTTGTATTGAGGTCCAAAAAGAGAGAAGAAGCCATCTAGCTAATAACTATGGACCCGTAGGTCTGAGGTAAACTACTCACACTTCATCGGAGGGGCTATGGTGTTGATGTAGAAGCCCTCCGTGATCGATGCCCCCTCCGGCGGAGCTCCGGAAAAGGCCCCAAGATGGGATCTCGTGGATACAGAAAGTTACGGCGGTGGAATTAGGGTTTTGGCTTCGTATTTGGTAGTTTGGGGGTACATAGGTATATATAGGAGGAAGGAGTACGTCCGTGGAGCAACAGGGGGCCCACGAGGGTGGAGGGCGCGCCTGGGGTGTAGGCATGCCCCCTACCTCGTTCCCTCCTCGTTGATTGCTTGACATAGGGTCCAAGTCCTCTGGATCATGTTCGTTCCAAAAATCACGTTCCCGAATGTTTCATTCCGTTTGGACTCCGTTTGATATTCTTTTTCTGCAAAGCCCTAAAATAGGCAAAAAAAACAGCAATTCTGGGTTGGACCTCCGGTTAATAGGTTAGTCCCAAAAGTAATATAAAAGTATATAATAAAGCCCAATAATGTCCAAAACAGAATATAATATAGCATGGAACAATAAAAAATTATAGATACGTTGGAGACGTATCAACCACAGTTGAAGCTTTAGCATGATATTTTATCCTAACAGGAAAAGGTGGTATCTCAACATAAGCAGTAGGAATAATAGGATCATTATAAGTGATAGTCTTTTCTTCAACTTTAATAGGTGCAGCTACTTTTACTTCTATGGGCGGATGATATTTAAACCACTTCTCCTTAGGGAGATCAACATGAGTAGCAAAAGATTCACAGAAAGAAGCTACTATCTTAGAGTCAAGTCCATATTTAGTGCTAAATTTACGGAAAACATCGGTATCCATAAAAGATTTAACACAATCAAACTTAGGTGTCATACCTGACTCCTTACCTTCGTCGAGATCCCAATCTTCAGAGTTGCGCTTAATTCTTTCCGATAAATCCCATTTGAATTCAATAGTCTTCATCATAAAAGAGCCAGCACAAGAAGTATCGAGCATGGTGTGATTGTTATCAGAAAGCCGAGCATAATTTTTTTAATAATCATTTCTCTTGAGAGCTCATGATTGGGGCATTAATATAACATTGATTTAAGCCTCCCCCAAGCTTGAGCGATGCTTTCTCCTTCACGAGGCCAAAATTATATATATAATTGCGATCACGATGAACAAGATGCATAGGATAAAACTTCTGATGACATTCCAATTTGAATCGTTTGTAGTTCCATGATCCCATATCATCACATAGCCTATACCATGTCAATGCATCTCCCTTCAAACATAAAGGGAAGAACTTCTTCTTGACAACATCATCGGGCATACCTGCAAGCTTAAATAATCCACAAACTTCATCCACATATATTAGGTGCTCATCATGATGTAATGTTCCATCTCCTGCAAAAGGATTAGCTAGTAGTTTTTCTATCATACCCGAAGGAATTTCAAAGTAGACATTTTCATTTTCAGTAGGTTCAGTAGGTTGAGTAGGTTGAGGAGCAACTCTTTGCTCTACTGGTCGTGGTGAAGATACCCCGAACAAGCCCCTCAAAGGATTACTTTCCATAGTAACAAGTGACAGTAAATTTCAGCACACTATATAAATTTTTCCTTACCAAATTCAACCTACCAAAGGTGCTTCACTCCCCGGCAACAGTGCCAGAAAAGAGTCTTGATGACCCAAAGTATAGGGGATCTATCATAGTCCTTTCGATAAGTAAGAGTGTCGAACCCAACGAGGAGCATAAGGAAATGATAAGCGGTTTTCAGCAAGGTATTCTCTGCAAGCACTGAAATAATAGATAGTTTTGTGATAAGATAATTTGTAACGAGCAACAAGTAACAAAAGTAAATAAAGTGCAGCAAGGTGGCCCAATCCTTTTTGTAGCAAAGGACAAGCCTGGACAAACTCTTATATGAAGGAAAGCGCTCCCGAGGACACATGGGAATTATCGTCAAGCTAGTTTTCATCACGTTCATATGATTCATGTTCGGTACTTTGATAATTTGATATGAGGGTGGACCGGTGCTTGGGTGTTGTCCTTACTTGGACAAAGATCCCACTTATGATTAAATCCAATTGCAAGCATCCGCAACTACAAAAAATTATTAAGGTAAACCTAACCATAGCACGAAACATATGGATCCAAATCAGCCCCTTACAAAGCAACGCATAAACTAGGGTTTAAGCCTCTGTCACTCTAGCAACCCATCATCTACTTATTACTTCCCAATGCCTTCCTCTAGGCCCAAATAATGGTGAAGTGTCATGTAGTCGACATTCACATAACACCACTAGAGGAGAGACAACATACATCTCATCAAAATATCGAACGAATACCAAATTCACATGACTACTAATAGCAAGACTTCTCCCATGTCCTCAGGAACAAACGTAACTACTCACAAAGCATATTCATGTTCGTAATCAGAGGGGTATTAATATGCATATAGGATCTGAACATATGATCTTCCACCAAATAAACCGGCTAGCATCAACTACAAGGAGTAATCAACACTACTAGCAACTTATAGGTACCAATCCCAGACTTAGAGACAAGAATTGGATACAAGAGATGAACTAGGGTTTGAGAGGATATGGTGTTGGTGAAGATGTTGATGGAGATTGGCCCCCTCCCGATGAGAGGAGCGTTGGTGATGACGATGGCGATGATTTCCCCCTCCCAGAGGGAAGTGTCCCTGGCAGAACAGCTCCGCCGGAACCCTAGATTGGTTCCGCCAAGGTCCCGCCTCATGGCGGCGGAGTCTCGTCCCGAAAGCTTGCTTATGATTTTTTCCTCAACGAAAGACTCCATATAGCAGAAGATGGGCATCGGAGGGCCACCAGGGGGCCCACGAGGCAGGGAGGCGCGCCCAGGGGTTAGGGCGCGCCCCCACCCTCGTGGATGGTGAGTGGCACCCTCTAGTACTTCTTGCGCTCAATATTTTTTATACATTTTGGAAATAACTTCAATGGAGTTTCAAGACTTTTGGAGCTGTGCAGAATAGGTCTCTAATATTTTCTCCTTTTCCATCCCAGAATCCCAGCTGCCGGCATTGTCCCTCTTTATGTAAACCTTGTAAAATAAGAGAGAATAGGCATAAGTATTGTGACATTATGTGTAATAACAGACCATAATGCAACAAATATCGATATAAAAGCATGATGCAAAATGGACGTATCAGCAAGCAATGTGACTAATAAGTTAGTTGTGGGATGATGCATTACGGAATGAGCAAAGAGACTTGCCAGTAACGAGATTGAACAAGGTATGATGATACAGATGATCGAATCTCGGGTAAGTAACATACCGATGACAAAGGGAACAATGTATGTTGTTGTGCGGTTTGACCAATAAAGATCTTTGTAGAATATGTAGGAGCCAGTATGAGCATCCAGGTTCCGCTATTGGTTATTGACCAGAGATGTGTCCAGGTCATGTCTACATAGTTCTCGAACCCGTAGGGTCCGCATGCTTAACATTTGATGATGATTCGTATATGAGTTTATGTGATTTGATGACCGAAGGTTGTTCGGAGTCCCGGATGAGATCACAAACGTGACGAGGAGTCTCGAAATGGTCAAGACATAAAGATTCATATATTGAAAGGTTACATTCGGACACCAGAATGGTTCAGGTCGTTTCGGATAAGTTTCGGAGCACCAAGGGTTACCGGGACCCCCAGGAAGTTATTGGGCCTCATGGGCCTAGTGGTGGAAGAGAGGAGGCAGACAAGGAGTGGCGCGTGCCCCCCCCCTAGACCAAACCGAATTGGACTAGGGCTAGGGGCAGCCACCCTTTCCTTCTCTTCTCCTCCTCCTTCCCCCCTTTGAAAGCACAAGTGCTCCCTAGGTGGTTTTGGTAATTAATGTCAACATATCTCTTGTTGGACTAACACTTTTACCTAGTATGTTTCAGGTAAGTTCAACAATGAAGTGGCTTGGACTAGAGGATGTGGAACCCCTTCAAGATGATAAGGACAAAAGGATTGGCTCAAGCTCCAAGCTCAAGACTCTACATTTTCTATTTTAGTGATCCAAGATCACATTGAGTCTATAGGAAAAGCCAATACTATCAAGGAGGGATGAGGTGTTGCTTAATGAGGCTCTTGCTCAAATTTCTTAGTGATATGCTCAAAAGCCCTCAACTACTTTCTCACATCCACATATGACCTAAACCAAAAGTCAAACTCGGCCCCACCGATTCTTTCTATCCGACGCCACCGAGTTCAGATGTCATAGCCACTGCCACAAACCCTAGGCAAATCGGTCTCACCAATAGGGATCTCGGTCTCACCGAGATGGGATTGCAATCTCTCTGTATGGATTTATTACCAAAATCGGTCTCACCGAGTTTGCGTAATCGGTCCTACCGAGATTGCAATGTAAACTCTCTGTTTCCTTTTCGTAACAGTCCGATCTCACCAAAATGAGCGAATCGGTCCCACCGAGTTTACCTGACCAACTCTCTGGTTAGCTTATTACCAAAATCGGTCTCACCGAGTTTGTGTAATCGGTCTCACCAAGATTACGTTATGCCCTAACCCTAACCATATCGGTCCTACCAAGTTGCATGTCGGTCCCACCGAAAATCCTAACGGTCACTAGATTTGTTGAATCGGTCCGACCGAGTTTATCAATTCGGTCCCACCGAGATTGGCAAGTTGTGTGTAATGGTTAGATTTTGTGTGGAGGCTATATATACCCCTCCACCTCCTCTTCATTCATGGAGAGAGCTATCAGAGCGAACCTACACTTCCAACTTACCTTTTCTGAGAGAGAACCACCTACACTTGTGTTGAGGCCAAGATATTCCATTCTTACCATATGAATCTTGATCTCTAGCCTTCCCAAGTTTCTTTCCACTCAAATCTTCTTTCCACCAAATCCATATCCTGTGAGAGAGAGTTGAGTGTTGGGGAGACTATCATTTGAAGCACAAGAGCAAGGAGTTCATCATCAACACACCATTTGTTACTTCTTGGAGAGTGGTGTCTCCTAGATTGGCTATGTGTCACTTGGGAGCCTCCGACAAGATTGTGGACTTGAACCAAGGAGTTTGTAAGGGCAAGGAGATCGCCTACTTCATGAAGATTTACCGCTAGTGAGGCAAGTCCTTCGTGGGCGACGGCCATGGTGGGATAGACAAGGTTGCTTCTTCGTGGACCCTTCATGGGTGGAGCCCTCCGTGGACTCGCGCAGCCATTACCCTTCGTGGGTTGAAGTCTCCATCAACGTGGATGTACGATAGCACCACCTACCGGAACCACGTCTCAAAAATCTCTGTGTCTCCAAATTGCGTTTGCACACTCCAATCCCATCCTTTTACATCCTTGCAAGTTGCATGCTTTACTTTCCGCTGCTCATATACTCTTTGCATGCTTGCTTGATATGTATTGTGTTTGTTAAACTTGTGCCAAAACTCCACTTCAACTTAAAGAAATTAAAAACTGCAACTTTTGGTACTTAGTGTCTAATCACCCCCCTTTAGACACCTCTTCTCGATCCTTTCAATTGGTATCAAAGCTTTGGTCTCCATTGCTTTTGTTTAAACACCATTGGAGGAAGATTGATGAGTCTACTTTGGGGAGTCTTAGACATAGAGTGCCTATACTTGATGGAGAGTATTTTCATGAGTGGAAAAGTGAGATGCTTGTGATTTTCAATGAATATCATTTGAACAGTATATTGCTAGCCCTTGTGCACCTCATGTTGATCCCATGCATCCTACCCTTGATGAGTCAATTGACATGATTCGCAATCTTAGAACTGTTAATCTTATCTCTAGAGGCTTGCCTAGAAAGTTGATTGGATGTTTGCCTACTCTTAAGTGTGCCTACACCATATGGAAATTTCTTGGGGAACGCTTTCCAAATTATTCCTTGAAAAATCTAGATGAAATTCTCCATAAGTCTATTGCCTTGAGTAAGATGAATTCCAATGATCCTATGTTTGGTGATTGTCTATTTGAGCTTACAAACCTTATGCGTGCCAAAGGAGATGTTGGAATTATTAGTGATATTATTTCTGAAGCTATTAAAATTCATAAAGAAGATCATTGTCAAACTCACTCTAACGAATCACCCTCTCTAGGATTTGATCCACCGCATGACGATGTTGAACATGGATACTATGACGAGGATGATGATAGTGATTTTGATCTTGATGATGCAATGAGACACTTTGGTCTTATGGCAAATCTTCGGGGATATATGGCAGGAGGAAAGGAATTGGTTCTTGATAGTGGATGTGCCGATCACATGACTGGATATAAAGACATGTTTCGTGAGCTTGCTGAAAACGATGGTCCTCGAAAGTATGTCACTTTCGGTGACAACTCAAAGGGTAAGGTGGCCATATCACATGATAGCTCCATACAAAATGTCATGCCCATTGAATCTCTTGGCTACAATTTACTTTCAGTATCTAGACTTGCTGATTTCGGTTTCAATGTCCTATTTACTGAAGTAGATTGCCAAGTGTTTTGTAGAGATAATCATAAAATAGTCTTTACCGGTATACGCATAGGTGATCTTTACATTGTTGATTTCACTAAAAAGGCTCAACCTAGAACTTGCTTTTCTAAAGGTTGGTTATGGCATAGACAATTAGGTCATGTTGGTATGCGAAACCTTGACAAGCTTATTAAAGGAAATCATATCCTTGGCATTAACGATGTCATATTTGACAAGGGTAGACTTTGCAGCGCTTGTCAAGCAAGTAAACAGGTTGGAGGAAGGCATCCCGTGAAGAACATCATTACCACAAGGAGCCCACTCGAGCTACTTCACATGGATATTTTTGGTCCTAACGCTTACAAAAGTCTCGGTGGAAATTCTTTTGGTCTAGTTATAGTTGATGATTTTTCAAGTTTTACGTGGGTGTTCTTTCTCGATGATAAATCACAGGTCCAAAAGATCTTCAAAAACTTCGCTAGGAAGGCCCAAAATCAATTTAAAGTGAAAATCAAGAAGGTTCGCAGCGACAATGGAACGGAGTTCAAGAACGCAAATGTGGACACCTTTCTTGACGAAGAAGGGATTTCACATGATTCTTGGCTACGTACACACCTCAACAGAATGGAGTTGTTGAGAGGAAGAACCAGACACTCGTCGAAATGGCGAGAACGATGCTTGATGAGTACAAGACGCCAAAGCACTTTTGGGCAGAAGTGGTTTAGACAGCTTGTCATGCAACAAATCGCTTGTATCTTCACAAGCTACTCGGCAAGACGGCATACGAGCTCCTCACCGGTAACAAACCACAAGTTGGATACTTCCGAGTATTCGGCTCAAAGTGCTACATTATTGATAAGCATCGTCATTCTAAATTTGCTCCTAAGTCTCATGAAGGTTTCCTACTTGGTTATGGCTCAAACTCTCACACATATCGTGTCTACAATAATTTCGCCCGAAAGGTTGAAGAGATGGTAGATGTGAAGTTTGATGAATCTAACGGCTCGCAAGTAGAGCAATTGCCAATTGATGTAGGAGACAAAGACCCTTCGGAAGCAATCCAAGACTTGTCTATTGGCAAGATTCGTCCTACGGAGGTGAAGGAGAGTACCTCGTCCATCCAAGTGGAAGCTTCTACCTCACGACAAGGTGAACCAAGAGTTGATACGGAAGCATCCACAAGTGGGACACACCAAGATGAAGAAAACTAGGAAGTGCACCAAGATGAACGCCAACAACCTCCTTCTCCACCACGACAAGAGAACGACGACGTCAACAACGAAGAAGGCCAAGAATAAGAACAAGATGAAGAAGATGTTCAACCAAGATCCAAGCAAAAGCTTTCACGAGTTCGGGCAAGAATTGCTAAAGACCATCCTGTCGAGCAAATCTACAATGATATCCAAACTAGGAGAATCACTCGCTCAAAAGCTCGTTTAGCTAACTTTTGTGAACACTATTCATTCATCTCTAGCATTGAACCTATGAAGGTTGAAGCAGCTTTGGAAGATCCGGATTGGATAAATGCCATGAATGAAGAGCTACACAACTTTGAGAGAAATCAAGTTTGGACATTAGTTGAGAAGCCCGACAACAACCACAACATCATCGGTACCAAATGGGTGTTTCGCAACAAGCAAGATGAAGATGGACAAGTAGTTCGCAACAAAGCACGTATCGTCGCCCAAGGCTACACTCAAGTCGAAGGTATGGACTATGGTGAGACATATGCCCCCGTTGCTAGACTTGAGTCCATTCACATCTTAATTGCCTATGCTAATCATCATGATATCACCCTGTACCAAATGGACATTAAAAGTGCTTTTCTAAATGGTGAAATAGAGGAGGAAGTTTATGTTAAGCAACCTCCCGGATTTGTCAATCCTAAGAAACCTAATCATTTTTACAAACTTCACAAAGCTCTTTATGGTCTTAAACAAGCTCCTAGAGCATGGTATAAATTCTTGACCAAGTTCCTTATTGAAAAAGGCTTTGAAATTGGAAAATAGGTTCTACTCTTTTTACTAAAAGGGTTAATGGAGGACTATTTGTGTGCCAAATTTATGTCGATGATATTATATTTGGATCAACTAACCCTCACTTTAGTGAAAAGTTTGGAAAGGTAATGTCGGAGAAGTTTGAGATGTCGATGATGAGTGAACTCAAATTCTTTCTTGGTTTGCAAATCAAGCAAACTAAGGAAGGTACCTTTGTCTCTCAAACGAAGTACACCAAGGACTTATTCAAGAAGTTCAATATGCAAGAATGCAAAGGTATTACTACACCCATGCCTACTAGTGGACATCTTGATTTAACCAAAGATGGTGAACCAGTTGGTCAAAAGGTTTATCGCTTTATGATTGATTCATTGTTATATCTATGTGCTTCACATCCTGATATTATGCTAAGTGTGTGCATGTGTGCACGATATCAAGCCGCTCCTAAATAATGTCATCTTAAGGCCGTGAAAAGGATAGTGAGATACTTAATCCATACACCAAATTTTGGCATTTGGTATCCAAAGAGGGCCTCCTTTAATCTTGTTGGCTACTCCGACTCGGACTATGCCGGTGACAAGGTTGATAGAAAGTCCACTTCGGGTACTTGTCAATTTCTTGGTAGATCTCTTGTGTCTTGGTCTTCCAAGAAACAAAACTCGGTATCCTTATCCACCGCCGAAGCGGAATACATTGTCGCTGGATCATGTTGTGCTCAATTACTTTGGATGACCCAAACTCTTAAAGTTTATGGGATATCTGTGAAACATGTTCCATTACTTTGTGACAATGAAAGTGCTATTAAGATTGCTCACAATCCCGTGCAACATTCTCGAACTAAGCATATTGAAGTTCGTCATCATTTCATTCGAGATCATGTTGCCAAAGGAGACATTAATCTTAAGCATGTTCGCACCAAAAAGCAGTTAGATGATATATTCATGAAACCACTTGATGAGAAAGTGTTTTGCAGGTTAAGAGGTGAATTGAACATCATTTATGCTTCAAATTTGGAGTAGGAACTCCATTGGATACATGCAAGGCATGAGCCTATGACTAATCCTTGATATTTCTTTTATGTTGACTATCTTATGTCTTCGATATATTTGCACCTTGCATGTTATCTAACCCATGTAGGTACTTAGATGAATCTAAATCTATGAGATTGCAACTCACTCACATCTTGAGCAATTTCTATATCACCAAGTCTCTACACAATGGTGGATGAAGACAAGGAAGCACGCAACCATTCAAACATATCCTTTGACAAATTCTATGTTGAGTTTCATGATTGTCATTTTGGATACACAAGTTCTCTTCCTTGCAAAAACTAACCCATGTAGGTAGATGAACTCAAACTCCAAGTGGTGCTCCCAACTCTTGATGAGCTACATCAACCTTGAGCAACCCACACAAGTTCAACTACATGATCATGATCAACACCACCACCCAATGTATGTTATTCCATCTTAGAGAAGCTTTACTCCAAGTCATGAGTTAAAGCAACTTGAAAAGATGTGAATACATCAAAAAGCTTAAACGAAAAATGGTAACCCCATTTTGAGCTTAAACGATGAGTATGACCTATGATCAACTGATCTCACTTGACTCCTAAGTCAATATACTCTAACATAGGTGACTTTGTCGTCGACCAATTCTAGATGAAGTTCTCTTGTGTTCTTTTCTGTGCTCTTGCATTTGTCTCATGCATATTTGTTTCCCTCTTCAAAAAAAACTTCATCTAGACTCCTTTTTAGTTTCTTCTCTTTTATTTTCTATTCTGCATTCCTTGCATCCAATTCATTTCAAATCTTTCAGTTAATTCCTTGCAAATCCTTGTGAGATCTTACTTGTCTAGTGAGCTGAGGTGACAAGTGTTTTCTCTGTGATGGACTCGGTCTCACCGGTCTGATGCTTTCGGTCCAACCGAATCCTCTCGGTACAACCAAACCATACAACTCGGTGTCACCGATTTCACTACAGGAAAGACATCTTGCCACTTGTTTGTGCATTCTTTTTGATCCAGCTCCACTCAATGAATCTTGTCCTCGACCAGCATCCCATTCAACTTGCTACTTTGTTCTGTGACTCAAGGACCAAACCCATCATGACAAAAATCCAGAAGAACCCTTCTTGGAAATTGATGTTAAAGGGGGAGAGAGAGAGAGATCACATCAAAGCTTAATCATATCTATAGGGGGAGAGAATACTCAAGGGAAGAAAGAGTAATCATCAAGGACCCCAGATGCTTGGTGTTCAAGAGGAGAGAAGTCACATGTCTTCAAGAGGGGAAATACATGTTCATATTTGCTCGTTTGCATTAGCTCTGTTTATTTCCTTTGAGCTCTGATTTTCTGTTCCCTATCTTCTCCCAGTATCCCATGCTAGATTCTAGGGGAGACATCTAAAGGAAGGAAATCCTTGAATTTATTGCACATCTTTACCTTTGGGGACATGTCTATATCCAATGTGGTACTTAGTACTCACTCTATATGTCATCCCAGTCTTGGTACTCTTGTGGTTTCTTTTGTTTGCTCTGGCCAGTAGGTGTATCTATGTTATCTAACCTTGTTTACGCAGGTTCATCCCATCCTAAGCCAACTCAGGACCACAAGGTAAGTATATGCATCACAGTCATGTGTATGAGAAATTCTTGCTGATGTACATACTGTTTGCAAGAAGGACTCATGAGCATGAAGGTACATTTCTCATATTCACATCATTTGCTCTGATGCATATAGCCAAGATACATGTAACACATTGCTTACTCTATCATGTTTATGCATTCACATGCTCCTATATTCCATATTCACATGATTGCATACATGTAGGGGGCCTATGCATGTTACATGTCTTTCCAAAGCTTTACTTACTATCTCTATATCTTTATCTAAAGCTTTGATGTATGTTGTCATCAATTACCAAAAAGGGGGAGATTGAAAGCACAAGTGCTCCCTAGGTGGTTTTGGTAATTAATGTCAACATATCTCTTGTTGGACTAACACTTTTACCTAGTATGTTTCAGATAAGTTCAATAATGAAGTGGCATGGACTAGAGGATGTGGAACCCCTTCAAGATGCTAAGGACAAAAGGATTGGCTCAAGCTCCAAGCTCAAGACTCTACATTTTCTATTTTAGTGATTGTCGTGGTTCTAAGTTTGATAGTAGAATGGGGGGTAGGAATGTAGAGGCAAGATCCTAGCTATGGAGGAGTTGTACACGCGAGTTCTACGAGTTTAGGCCCTTCTCGGAGGAAGTAACAGCCCTACGTCTCAGAGCCCAGAGGCGGTTGACTGGATTATATGCGTGTGAGTTACAGGGGGTGCGAACCCTTGTGCCTATGGAGGGGGTGGCTTATATAGAATGCGCTAGGATCCCAGCCACCCATGTCATAGAGGGTTTAAGGTACATTGAAGAGAGAACGTTACTAGTAGTGCCCACACTAAAGTGCTATAAATGACAATTAAGCCTATAAGTAAATGCCCGACCATTGCTCATGCAGAGTGGCTTTAGCTCTTCTGTCCGTCGAGTGACTTCTGCGACAGTCGAGTGACATTGATTCTTCCGAGTGGAATGTCTCTGGTCGAGTGGATGATGGTACCCTTTGAATGATCCTGGCTTTAGGGTGATGTCCTAGGGGAGGATGTCTAGGTCAGGTCTATGACCCTACCCTAGGTACATAGCCTCATCATTAGCCCCCGAATGGTTCAGGGTTCGAGTGGAGGAGTTGATAACCTCTCCGATTCAGCTTTTGTGCTTCGAGAATGTCTCGCCCAGAGGTCGAATGAACATTCATGATGGCTTCAACTGCTTGTTCAGTCGCCTTGATCCATTATTGGTTTTGTCGAGTGAACTTTCGTTGTTAAGTTTCGAGTGTTGATATGGGAAAAATCTTCTGTTTGACGGGTTGTTCTGTCGTCTGCGGATTTCATGGGATTCAAATTTTGGGAAGCGCGCTGGGCGGGGGAGGCCGCAGTAATCGGGACGGATTAGGCAGTCGGCCTTGATCTCTGCGTCACCTTTTTTGCCACGTATCGCGTGCGCGACTGTTGCGGGATTTGATAAGATCGTCCGGGCCTACAAGTCAGTCACTCGGAAGTGACCTTATATAAGGCGCCGGACCGGGGCTTCTGAACAGTGCGCCCCCATTCTCCTTCCTCCTCCTCAGATTTCTCCGCTGCGCCTGCTTCTACTCTCAGCATCATCGCCCTGCTCTAACTCGATTCGCTGCCATGGGGAAGGAGAAGACGGTGGCGTTGGAGCGTGCGAAGAAGGCGACGACAAAGGCGAAAGGGAAGAAGACCATCCGGGGCGGATCTTTGTCGAGGTCCGGCCTGCCACCTGGCTAGATCCAGGGTGACTGGATCCCCTCGACAATCAGTCAAGATGACACCGACGACCTGGTTGAGGGGGGAATGATCCCCCACGAATTGGCGCGGCTCCCGAGGAACGAGACTGAGCCGCAGCCGCAGGAGGGTGAGTGTGTTCTCCTTGCCACCCATGTCGACCGCGTGTTTTCTTTGCCTCCCCACCCTTTCTTTCGCGGTTTCTTGAACTTCTTTGGGGCTCAACTCCACCACTTTTCTCCAAACACCACCGTGTACCTTGCCGCTTTCGTTTCTATGTGTGAGAACTTCTTGGGTTGTCGACCACACTGGGGTTTCTTCAAGCATATATTCACATGTCGCTCTCAGACGGTCAAGAAGGCCAACCCGAGTGACGAGAGGACGCACGTGATACAGATGTGCGGGGGTCTTGGAATTCAAATGAGGAACAAAAGCACTTTCCCAACTATGATCCTTCCCGACTCGGTTCGGGGTTGGCAGTCGACCTGGTTCTACTGCAAGGACCAGCCGACCCCAAGCCAGTCGACTGGACTTCCCCCCTTTTCCATGGCTCGAGTGGAGAAGCCCTCCACCTTGAGAGTGATTCTGGAGGAGAAGGTGCAGGTGAAGGTGTTGGTCGAGCGGGTTGTCCAACTTGTCCGCGATGGAGTGATCGGTATGGACCTATTGGAGGGCTTCCTCAATCGACGCATCCAACCACTCCAAGCTCGTGACCATCCGATGTGGATGTACTCAGGACTCGAGGATCCCACTCGGATCCACCCGAAGGATGTTAGTGAGGACACGGTGGAGCAGTGGCTGAGAGGTATTACCGGCAACAAAGATAATCCCCGAGGGTCCGGGAGGGTGGTTCCATTCGACCATTCGCGCCAGCCGGAACAGGTACGATTCTGCATTGTCGAGTGTCTTCTTGTTTTACTATGTAGCATCTTGTTGATGGTCGACTGTCTTTCTTTTATTCCTTGTCTTTCAGGCTCTTGTTGATATGTACTCAATGCCCAATGGAGTGCAGGAGCAAAATGTCGAGGGAGAGGCGAGCGGGGGCGAGAGCGGCGAGTGGCACTCGGATGCAGAGGAGGACGAGGAGAGCGACGACCCGAGTGACGAAGAAGAGGTCGACTCGCCTCCTCACAGAGAAAGGAGGTCCAAGCACGCTCACGACCCGGCAAGCGCCCTTGACCCGGTGGCCGCACCAACTGGGCAGTCTTCAAAGCACCCTCGGACGTCTTCTCCGGTGCCGACTGAGAAGGTATTGAAGAAGCTCAAGACCGCGCCGCCTCCAGCGCCGAAACCATTGAAGGTCGCATCCTCCAAACCACCGAAGGCTTTGCCCAGAATCGAAGTGACCATTCCCACCATCTCTGGGTAACCATCTGACCTGATCCTTTGGTCGACTCGAGCAACAGAACATAATCGACTGAATGCTGACATTTGCAGTGCTGCTACCTCTGGAACTTCTGCCCGCCAATACCAAGACGAGGAAACGGAAGACGCGGTTACCTCCAACCCAGGTACAATTCTCGTCATCTTGTTCTTGATTATTTGGTCAATTAAATTCTGGCAATTCACTAGGGATCGACTGATTTATTTGCAGCCCCACCCAACGTTATCGAGCTTCCGGATGATGGTGAGGATGTGGCCCCGAGGCCCAGCAAGAACAAAAAAGTAGCGGCTAGCAAGACATCTCAGTCGGGACTAACGACAGAACCAATCGTCCAACAACCTGAAGATGCAGGTGGGGCCTCTGTAACTTTTGTTGTCCCATTGTTGAGTGAGCGCCCCGCACCGTCGATTGTACCAGTGTTTCCTTCAGCCGTCCAACCTCATGCCTCGGAGCTCCAAGCTGCCGCATCTGGGCCGTTTGCTCCTTTCTTCACCAACTATCATGTTCCGGAAAGCCAGTCAGACGCCGCTGCGGAGGCTATCCGTCAGGATAGTGTCAGGACCCCGACTTGATGTCACATCGATCTAGCTGGTAACACCTCATATCACTTTGCGGCCTCACGCACGGTATCCCCACGGGTGTCGTCTTACCTTTTCCCGGGACCGTTTGCGCCTTTTGGCTCACGTATATGATAGTGTCGCTAGCATCCATATGATAAAGAGCCCGGGCTGACATGACTAGTCGTAAACCCAAAGTGGCACAAACTTACAGGGACAGGCATCCATGACCCAGCTTCGAACGTGTCGGTCATCAGCAAGTGGGTCCGGGCTGTAGCACTGGGCTAGCAGGACTCCGGTAAACCGGGCTGTAGCGGGCTAACAGGACTCCGGTACTCAAAGCATGACATTTCCCCGGAGGGACAGACACAGGAACGAAGAAGGACACATGCCGGCCAGCCTAAGTGTTCCAGAGCAGTAGCAAGCTACCATGGCTCAGCGGTAACACTAGGAGACATTTCCCGGTAAGAGAGGCTACTAAAGATAAACAACTAGATAGTCAGATCCCACACATACCAAGCATTTCAATCATACACACAATATGCTCGATATGTGCAAATACAACGAAGCATCACAACATGACTCTATGACACAAGTACTTTATTTAAGGCTCAGGGAGCCATACATAACATACACAAAGGTACGGGTCTCACGACCCCACATACAAGTCATACAGTCATACAAACCAGCAGCGGAAGTAACTTGTCTGAGTACAGACAACTAGTAAAATAAAAGAGGCTTGGAAAGCCTAGCTATACCATGTGGTCCTTCACAAGCTCAGGGTCACCACCTGGGTCTTTAGCCTACTCGTTGATGTCAATGTCTACATAGAACCCATCAGAAGGGGTTGCAGCGTCTTCTGTAAAAATGTAGATTATAGCAACATGAGTACAAAGGTACTCAGCAAGACTTACATCAGATCCTACATACATGCATAGTATCAAGAAGGGTTGGTGGAGTTATTGCAGCAAGCCAGCTTTGACTCTTGGCTAGGCTAACCTACGATACTCCAACTTGAAATGGTTTTGCGCACACGAGTCCACTACTCACCACTTCAATACACTACCGAGGATCCACCTCCGTCTTCCTACAGAAGAGCCATCCTCGGCACTCACACTTATCTTGAGGCTTTTAGTAGTTTCCATTTACTTGTCTATGAACTGTATAGGCAACCAAGTAGTCCTTTACCGCGGACGCGGCTATTCGAATAGATCATGTTAACCCTGCAGGGGTGTACTTCTTCATACACGCTCTCACCACTTACCGTCACTTACACGGCATGTACTCGGCAACCTTCAAGCGGAAGCCCAACGTGGGTGTCGGCCACGACCTACCTAATCACCTAAGCCTCCAGTCCAGGTTTATCGCCTATTTAGGTTCCATCCGCAGGGAGTCCGGCCGAAGTTTCCCATACGGCCCCGAACGATGTGAACAGGGTTCCCGAGATACCTAACGGGTACTCGGTACACCGTGCCACGTACCTACCGCATCACAGCCCACCCCTACGGTCAGCGCTGTCCACGGCCTCCAGTAGGCTACAAACACCAGAAACTACTTGCAACTCCTGGACGGAGAACTAGGGTGAATAAGAAGCCGAGAGGGTCCATTGGTTTCGGGCCCAATGCATGGTAGTAGCTGATTCTTAAATCACACATACAGATCTCAGTGCTTAAGGTCGGCTTCAATGAAACAACCCACCATGTACTCCTACATGGCCTCTCATCGATACCTTTACCAAATCATGTTCACCACACCACTCTCATTACCGACATAATCATTTCACTCTAGCCCATCACCCAGATGGACCAGACCTGACACGACTCTAAGCATAGCAGGCATAGCAAGGTAGGAACAACACATACATAGGGCTCAATCAACTCCTACACATGCTAGTGGGTTTCATCTAGTTACTGTGGCAATGACAGGTCATGCAGAGGAAATGGGTTCAACTACCGTAGCACACAGCAGTTTGAATCGCGTTGTCTTAATGCAGTAAAAGAGAGCAGGAGCGAGAACATGGGATTGTATCGATATGATCAAATGGTTGGTTGCTTGCCTGATGGTTCGATGCACTGATATGGTTCTTCGTTAGGGTAATCACGGTACTCCTCGGGGGCAGAACCTGTCGCAAAGGACACCGATACACAACCATCACCAAACAATGTGCAACAATATGATGCATGCATGAAACATAGCAATATGAGTGTGTTGGGCTAATGCAACTAAAATCAAAGGGGTTTGAACAAATTTGAATCAAGGATTCAAATTTCAAATTCAAATATGGCCTTTTAAAGTGCTTTTCCTTGTTCTGCTTAAAACATCAATTTAACTTGTTTGCTCATGCATGAAAATAGTACAGATGGATAGATTGGATTTTTCTGATCATTTTTCATATATAATTTGTCCAATTTGGAGTTACAGAATAGAAGTTATGAATTTTTGAAGTTTAAATAATATTCTGGAATTTCCTGGTTTAAATTAAATCCAGAAATTAATTACTGCGTCAGCCTGACGTCAGTGTGACGTCAGCAGGTCAACGGAACAGGTCTGGGTCAAACCTGACAGTGGGTCCCGCATGTCAGGGTGATTATTTTAATTAAGATTTGATTAAAACTAATCCTGTATAATTAGCAGGGCTGGGCCCCACCTGTCATTGACTCAGGGGAGTCAACCAGGGCCCACCCGTGGTCAAAGTCAAAGCCGGCGACGCCGGCGTTTAGCCGCCGGCGAGCCAGATGCGGCGGCGGGAGTGGTTTTGGCCATTTCGGCCACCAAAGAGGCCGCGGAGACCACCGGAGTGGAGCTGAGGACAAACCGCAGCTCTTGGCGGAGTCCGTTGGGGTCGGGGTGGCCGGAGTTGGCGCCGGCGACGACTTTGGCGGCCACCGGGGTTCGGTCGAGGATGAACTTGGCGCTAGGGGGGTCGGTGAGGCTCGTGGAGTGGCTAGCTAGGTGTTGTGGGACTCGGTGAGTAAGATGGACACCATCTTGTGGCCGGAGTGTGGCCGGAAGCACGTCGGCGACGAGGTCCGCGACGGCGCGTGCGGGTGAGCTTGGTGCGCTCGCTGTGGTGCTCGAGAGAGAGAAAGAGAGGAAGGGGAAGTTAGCCCAGCTCACTGCGGTCTTGATGGAAAGGACGGCATGGTCGGGGACGAGCTGCTGCGGCGGCGACGGTGAAGGGGATCTCCGGCGATGGCGGTTCGGGCGAGGTTGGTGCGGCGGCTTCGAGGCACGCGAGCGCTCGGGGCTCGGCTAGCTCGAAGGAGTAGAGGACGGCGGAGCTTCTGGACAGGGTGGCGCGGCGTGGAGACGACGGGGAGCACGACTACGGCGGTGGTGCGGCGACGGTGGCGTCGGCCATGGCGTGGGAGCGCGAGGGAGAGGAACTGGGGGCGAATGGAGGTGTCCAGGAGGGTCGGGGCGTGACGTGGAGCTCGTCCAGGCCATCAGGGCGGCGAGAGGGGGAGGCCGGGCGGCGTGCAGCTGCGTGGCGAGCTGCGGTGCCGCCGCCGAGCACCTTGGCTGCCTGCCTGGCAAGCCAAGCAGCTCGCTGGAGCGGTGGCCGGGCTGGGCCGGCCAGGTGGGCTGGCTGGTGGGCCTGCGGTGGCGCCAGGTAAGTTTTCCCCTTTTTTTCTATTTTCTGATTTATTTAATATATATCTGCAACTTTGTTGAATTTAATAAAATACCTAGGCAACTTCAAAAATCACCAAACTATTCCTGGCCCATAGTTGGATTATTTCCAACATGAAACATTTTAGTTTGGAGATATTTGAGCATTTAAATATTTTATATTATTTTAAATGCCCAAATTCAAATATTTATGATTTAATTCAAAAACCCTAGGATGGCCTAGGAAAATGTGCACCACTTTTGGCAGAGGTTCTGAACCAAGACAAAAATGATGGGCATTTTAGAAGGGCATTTCAGGTTCATTGAAAAATTATTTTAGTAACCCTAGTTGGTTTCAGAGGGGACTGGGGGTTCTGTCATCCCCATTTCAAGTTTCTGATGAAAGAGTAAACATGATGCAACACTCTAATGCATGACTAGCTAGGGTGTGACAACTCACCCCCACTCAAAAGAATCTTGTCCCGAGATTTGGGTTCCTCCGGGAAGAAGGCGGGATATTCAAGTCGAAGACGATCCTCCCTTTCCCAAGTTGCTTCATCCTCAGAATGGTGCGACCATTGAACCTTGAGAAACTTGATATTATGACGTCGGGTGGTGCGTTCGGCCTGATCGAGGATGCGAACGGGGTACTCTCGATATGTAAGATTATCTTGAAGATCAAGCGTTTCGTGGTCCACTTCACGGATAGGATCCGAGAAGCAACGCCTGAGTTGAGAAACGTGGAAGACATCGTGAACTCTGGAGAGGTGCGGAGGTAGTTCCAACTGGTAGGCAACTTCTCCTCGTTTGGCGAGAATGCGAAAAGGTCCAATGTAACGAGGAGCCAATTTGCCTTTGATACCGAAACGATGGGTTCCCTTCAGAGGGGTGACCCGAAGATAAGCCTTCTCGTCAACTTCGAAAGTCATAGCCCTATGTTTTCGGTCATATTGACTCTTTTGACGAGATTGGGCTGTTTTCAACTTTTCACGAACGATACGAACTTGTTCTTCTGCTTCCTGAATCATATCCGGGCCAAAGAATTGTCTTTCCCCGGTCTCTGACCAGTTAAGGGGTGTTCGACATCATCGTCCATAGAGAACTTCAAAAGGGGCTTTACCCAAGCTAGATTGATAGCTGTTGTTGTAAGCGAATTCGGCAAATGGAAGGCACTTCTCCCAGTCCATTCCGAAAGAGATAACGGAGGCTCGAAGCATGTCTTCTAGAATCTGATTGACGCGTTCCACTTGACCACTTGACTGAGGGTGGAAAGCGGTGCTAAAGGAGAGACGGGTTCCCATAGCATTTTGGAAACTTTCCCAAAATCGAGAGGTGAAAAGACTTCCTCGATCCGAATTGATTTCCAAAGGAACACCATGGAGAGACACTATCCGGGAGATGTATAAGTCTGCCAGCTGACTAGCGGTTATACTCTCACGAACAGGTAGGAAATGAGCTACTTTGGAAAGACGATCGACCACGACGAAAATAGCATTATTCCCTCTCTTGGTCCTGGGAAAACCGGTAATGAAATCCATACCAATTTTATCCCATTTCCATTCAGGAATAGCTAAGGGTTGAAGGGTGCCAGCAGGCCGTTGGTGCTCTGCTTTTACACGACGACAGACGTCGCAATTTGCAATATACTGAGCAATTTCTCTCTTCATCCTAGTCCACCAGAACCTCTGGCGTAGGTCCTGATACATCTTAGTACTACCGGGATGAATGGTGAGAGGAGATTCATGAGCTTCCTTAAGGATTAATCGCCTTAGGTTGCGCACTTTGGGAACCACTAGTCGATTCCCGAAGTATACGACTCCTTGATCATTAATGGAGAAACAATCTGCAGTTCCTTTCTGAATGTTCCTCTTGATGCGGGAGATTCCTGGATCTACCTTCTGTGCTTTGATAATTTGGTCCGTAAGGGTAGGTTTTGCCACCAAGGTGGAAAGAAAACCTTGAGGTACAATGTGAAGGTTAAGCTTCCGAAATTCCTCATGGAGAAGCGGTTGACTTTGTTGTAACATCAGGTTGTTACAATAAGATTTACGACTTAGCGCATCAGCCATGACGTTGGCTTTCCCTGGGGTGTAGGTTATTCCTAAGTCGAAGTCTGTGATCAATTCAACCCAACGTCTCTGCCTGAGATTCAAATCCGGTTGGGTGAAAATGTACTTCAGACTTTGGTGATCAGTGAATATTTCGCAACGATTACCGAGGAGGTAATGTCGCCAGGTCTTAAGTGCATAGACTACGGCTGCAAGCTCTAGATCATGAGTAGGATAATTCTCCTCATGTGGGTGCAATTGCCGTGAAGCGTAAGCAATTACGTGTCGATCTTGCATAAGAATGCAACCTAGTCCTTGTCGCGAGGCGTCGCAGTAGATAACAAAGTCCTTGGAGAAGTCTAGCGGTACCAGCACGGGAGCAGAGGTCAGGCGTCTTTTCAGTTCCTGAAAGCTGTGCTCACATTGTGGAGTCCATTCGAACTTTTTATCTTTCTTGAGGAGTTCGGTTAGAGGTTTAGCAACTTTGGAGAAGTTCTCGACAAAGCGACGGCAATAGCTCGCTAAGCCCAGAAAACTCCGAACTTGCTTGACCGATTCAGGTGGAGTCCAATTAAGGACGGCTTGAACTCGCTCAGGGTTAACAGCAATACCTTTACCAGATATTACATGACCCAGATAGGTCACTTCTGACAACCAGAATTCACATTTCGAAAATTTGGCATAAAGGCGATGCTCTCGAAGTTTCTTCAACACTAGCCTTAAATGTTCGGCATGTTCTTCCTCGTTCTTGGAGTAGATGAGTATATCATCGAGATAAACTACGACGAATTTATCCAAATACTCCATGAAGATTGAGTTCATTAACCGAGAAAAGGTGGCTGGAGCGTTGGTTAAACCGAAGGACATGACGGTGTACTCGTATTGGCCATAACGAGTAACAAAGGCCATTTTAGGAATGTCCCCGTTTCTGATTTTTATTTGATGGTAGCCCAACCTCAAATCCATCTTGGAGAAGACTGAGGATCCAGCGAGCTGATCGTACAGGTCGTTGATCCTGGGAAGTGGATATTTGTTCTTGATTGTGACCAAATTGACAGGTCGGTAATCTACAACCATCCGGTCCGTACCATCCTTCTTCTTAACGAACAGGACGGGGCAAGCCCACGGAGATGAACTAGGGCGGATGAAACCCTTTTTCAAGGACTCATCGAGTTGTTTCTTAAGCTCGGCTAGTTCTAGTGGTGCCATCTTATAGGGTCTTCTAGCAATCGGAACGGTTCCTGGAATGAGATCTATTATGAACTCAACATCCCTGTCAGGTGGAACACCTGGCAATTCCTCTGGGAAGACATCCGGGAAGTCACAGACTACCGGCACGTCCTCAAGGTCTGGCAAAGGGCTGGCGTTAAGAGAATATAATTGTCGCTTGGCTATTCGGGTCAAGACATTGACTATCTTCCCCGAAGGATGGGTGAGTTGAACAGTCCTAGAGAAGCAATCAATTTTGGCTTGATGAGCTGACATCCAGTCCATACCCAAAATGATATTAATATCTGAAGATTTAAGGGCTATCAAAGATGCGAGAAAAACAAGTCTGTCGACTTGGATTTCATTTCCACGGCTTACTCTAGAAGTTTGCCATTTGGATCCCGGAGTTTGAATTACCATAGAGGTTGGCATATCACCGAATGCGACGTTATGCAAGCGAGCATAGTTTTCAGATATAAAAGAATGAGAGGCTCCTGTATCAAAAAGAACAGATGCCGGGTGGCAATTAACAAGAAGCGTACCGAGAACGACGTTGGGATCCTCTTGAGCTTCTTCGGCAGAGATACAGTTGACATGGCCACGTGAAGCGGCGACCGGCTTAGCGTGGAATATTTTTCCTGTCGGCTTGCCACGGCCAACAGCTTTAGCAGATTGGTTGGGGTTGGTCTGGGGACACTCACGCATATAGTGACCAGATTCCCCACATTTGAAACAAGTCACGGAACTGGTACGTGGAGAAGCATTATTGGTTGGACCCCCATAGGGCTTGGCCGGTGCAGACTGTTGAACGGGGCGAGGCGCCTGGTAAGATGGCCTCGGTGTGAACCTGGGTGGCAGGGCGGTGTTGGGCACCCACACGCGGCGCTTCTGAGGACCAGCACCGGATGAGGAACCCATGTCACGGCCATGCTTGCGTGTTGCGTCATAGTCAGTCTGACCAGTTTCAGCACTGATGGCTTTGTTGACAAGTTTCTGAAAAGATGTGCACTCATGCAGACGGAGGTCGCGGCGAAGCTCAGGACTAAGTCCCTTACGGAACCTTGCTTGCTTCTTGGCGTCAGAAGACACTTCCTCAGTTGCATATCGGGCGAGATTACCAAACTCCCTGCTATAGGCATCCACAGAAAGTCGGCCTTGGGTGAAACTGCAAAATTCTTCACGTTTACGGTCCATGAGACCCTTCGGAATGTGATGTTCACGGAAAGCCTCGCTGAACTCAGCCCAAGTAGTGACATGGCCCGCTGGGCGCATAGCTCCATAATTCTCCCACCATAGACTGGCGGGGCCTTCAAGATGATATGCAGCAAAGGTGACCTTGTCAGCCTCCGCTACCAGCGCGGAACGCAGTTTGTGAGAGATACTGCGAAGCCAGTCATCAGCGTCGAGAGGCTCGACGGAGTGGTGGAACGTGGGTGGATGCAATTTGATAAAATCACTGAGTGACACCACGTTAGCCCTCTGATGGTGTGCTGTATTCTGTTCAATACGCTCCAACAAACGGTTGGTCTCCCGCTTGTTTCTCTCATCTTCCATCATAACCTCGGCTAGTGAAGGAGGATGAGGCAGATTTGCATCCCTGACTTCACTGCCTTCGGCCTGCTCTTGAGAAGCAGGGTTAGCGCGCGTGTTGACCATCCTAGGTAAACAAGACAATGATTTAGTCAGGATGATAAAATTCCAACATGGGATACAAAATGTAAGGAATAACTCGGAATGCAAGATGATCATCCGTATGACATGGTAGATACAGAAACTGCTTCTTTTATTCCATCGTCATACACACCATACAGGGTTTAGTACAAGACCAAACAAAGTACTATTACGGTGAAAATAGGATTACATCTCATCGGAGGCATTCCAAGCTCCTATACATTATTTTTCTACTCCTCCGGAAAGAGTACAAACTAGGTCATATCCCACGAGTCACGCGGGACGATAGAAGACACAGCTAGTGCGAACTAGTGATACTACCACTAACTCAGACCGATCCGTAGTAGTCCTCGTAGAAGTCGCCTCCATAGCCTGGAAGTTCAACATGATCATCCGGAAACAGACGGTCTCGCGGAGCTTGTGGACCATAGGGGCTAGGATGAGGCCTTGGACCAACAAACGGTGGCCTACGGGGACCGCGAGGTGGGGTGATGCCTCCTACATCACGCCAAACCATCACGTCTGGCAGAGCAGATCTCACAGGATAGAGATCGCGCATATCTGAATATCCAGCTTGCACCGCCGGTGCGAACCAAGTCAAAGTAGCCCAGTGGTCAGCACGGGTATTGAAGAGCTCTAACCTTAAGGCCCGATTTTCACGGTCCTTATCCTCGAGCATCTCAGCAGTGGTGCGAGTCCGTGAATCCTCCTGAGTGGGGTCAGCATAGATAGCCTGGAGATACCCTTGTGCTCCCGGAAGTGATCCTGGCATATACCGGAAGTCAGAGTCCCGAAATAAACCAGATCTGACTCGCATAATGGTCATCATAGAGTAGGCGGCGTCCTGCACAGCCATCTCAATAGTAACCCCGAGTCCATAGGAGCAGTGAAGAGGCTCGGTGGATCCAGGATAAGATGGAAATATCCTGACAGTGCAGAGATACTGGCTTTGATTGAAGTCCCGGAATTGCTCTTCGACCGTGTACTCAGGATACCAGTGGTATCCAGCCTCAGTCATTACCCTGACCAACTTAGCAGTATGGCCGGGTACATCTAGGCATCGAGTCAGGCGAACCACTTGATTGAGGTCGCGAGTGGCCATCTGAAAGCATAATCATAATGCAAAGGCATTAGAATTTCTAGCAAAATTTCGGCAGCATAACAGCTGTAAATGCTCAAAAAGGATTTTGAGACATTTGACAAAGGATTTCGTACATACTCAACATCATCATATCAAAGTTCTGAAACCATTCTGGCAACATAATGTGGTAGTAGAACTGAACTAGGCTTGTAACCATCAAACTTATAAGGTACTACTGATTTGTAACACGTGATCCTGATAGAGAGAGTAGATCCTAATTTCTTATCCCCGGTGGAAGAATGGACTGACTCAGATCAGAAAGTCATAAGGTATAAGGAGTAAAAGAGCCTTACGTGCCAACCCACAAACAATTCCCCTACATATAACTAAAGAATTTCTAGACTCAACATCGACCAGTTTGGCTTGGAGAACCTACAGGCAGTCCGGCTTTGATGCCAACGCTGTCAGGACCCCGACTCGATGTCACATCGATCTAGCTGGTAACACCTCATATCACTTTGCGGCCTCACGCGCGGTATCCCCACGGGTGTCGTCTTACCTTTTCCCGGGACCGTTTGCGCCTTTTGGCTCATGTATATGATAGTGTCGCTAGCATCCATATGATAAAGAGCCCGGGCTGACATGACTAGTCGTAAACCCAAAGTGGCACAGACTTACAGGGACAGGCATCCATGACCCAGCTTCGAACGTGTCGGTCATCAGCAAGTGGGTCCGGGCTGTAGCACTGGGCTAGCAGGACTCCGGTAAACCGGGCTGTAGCGGGCTAACAGGACTCCGGTACTCAAAGCGTGACATTTCCCCGGAGGGACAGACACAGGAACGAAGAAGGACACATGCCGGCCAGCCTAAGTGTTCCAGAGCAGTAGCAAGCTACCATGGCTCAGCGGTAACACTAGGAGACATTTCCCGGTAAGAGAGGCTACTAAAGATAAACAACTAGATAGTCAGATCCCACACATACCAAGCATTTCAATCATACACACAATATGCTCGATATGTGCATATACAACGAAGCATCACAACATGACTCTATGACACAAGTACTTTATTTAAGGCTTAGGGAGCCATACATAACATACACAAAGGTACGGGTCTCACGACCCCACATACAAGTCATACAGTCATACAAACCAGCAGCGGAAGTAACTTGTCTGAGTACAGACAACTAGTAAAATAAAAGAGGCTTGGAAAGCCTAGCTATACTATGTGGTCCTTCACAAGCTCAGGGTCACCACCTGGGTCTTTAGCCTACTCGTTGATGTCAACGTCTACATAGAACCCATCAGAAGGGGTTGCAGCGTCTTCTGTAAAAATGTAGATTATAGCAACATGAGTACAAAGGTACTCAGCAAGACTTACATCAGATCCTACATACATGCATAGTATCAAGAAGGGTTGGTGGAGTTATTGCAGCAAGCCAGCTTTGACTCTTGGCTAGGCTAACCTACGATACTCCAACTTGAAATGGTTTTGCGCACACGAGTCCACTACTCACCACTTCAATACACTACCGAGGATCCGCCTCCGTCTTCCTACGGAAGAGCCATCCTCGGCACTCACACTTATCTTGAGGTTTTTAATAGTTTCCATTTACTTGTCTATGAACTGTATAGGCAACCAAGTAGTCCTTTACCGCGGACGCGGCTATTCGAATAGATCATGTTAACCCTGCAGGGGGTACTTCTTCATACACGCTCTCACCACTTACCGTCGTTTACACGACATGTACTCGGCAACCTTCAAGCGGAAGCCCAACGTGGGTGTCGGCCACGACCTACCTAATCACCTAAGCCTCCAGTCCAGGTTTATCGCCTATTCAGGTTCCATCCGCAGGGAGTCCGGCCGAGGTTTCCCATACGGCCCCGAACGATGTGAACAGGGTTCCCGAGATACCTAACGGGTATTCGGTACACCCGGCCACGTACCTACCGCATCACAGCCCACCCCTACGGTCAGCGCTGTCCACGGCCTCCAGTAGGCTACAAACACCAGAAACTACTTGCAACTCCTGGACAGAGAGCTAAGGTGGATAAGAAGTCGAGCGGGGTCATATTTCAGGGCCCAATGTATGGTAGTAGCTGATTCTTAAATCACACATACAGATCTCAGTGCTTAAGGTCGGCTTCAATGAAACAACCCACCATGTACTCCTACATGGCCTCTCATCGATACCTTTACCAAATCGTGTTCACCACACCACTCTCATTACCGACATTAACATTTCACTCTAGCCCATCACCCAGATGAACCAGACCTGACACAACTCTAAGCATAGCAGGCATAGCAAGGTAGGAACAACACATACATATGGCTCAATCAACTCCTACACATGCTAGTGGGTTTCATCTAGTTACTGTGGCAATGACAGGTCATGCAGAGGAAATGGGTTCAACTACCGTAGCACACAGCAGTTTGAATCGCGTTGTCTTAATGCAGTAAAAGAGAGCAGGAGCGAGAACATGGGATTGTATCGATATGATCAAATGGTTGGTTGCTTGCCTGATGGTTCGTTGCACGGATACGGTTCTTCGTTAGGGTAATCACGGTACTCCTCGGGGACAGATCCTGTCGCAAAGGACACCGATACACAAACATCACCAAACAATATGCAACAATATGATGCATGCATGAAACATGGCAATATGAGTGTGTTGGGCTAATGCAACTAAAACCAGATGTGTTTGAACAAATTTGAATCAAAGATTCAAATTCCAAATTCAAATATGGCCTTTTAAAGTGCTTTTCCTTGTTCTGATTAAAACATCAATTTAACTTGTTTGATCATGCATGAAAATAGTACAGATGGATAGATTGGATTTTTCTGATCATTTTTCATATATAATTTGTCCAATTTGGAATTACAGAATAAAATTTATGAATTTTTGAAGTTTAATTAATATTCTGGAATTTCCTGATTTAATTTAAATCCAGAAATATAATTACTGTGTCAGCATGACGTCAGCATGACGTCAGTGGTCAACTGTGGCTGGTTGAAGTCAAACCTGACGTGTGGGGGCCACACGTCAGTGACAGGGGGGGTTAAACAGATTTAAATTAATCCTAATTACTTAATTAGTGGCACTGGGGCCCACTGTCAGTGTCAGGGGGGGTTGACTAACAGTAGTTAGCGCTAACCTAACCACCTGGCCGACAGGGCCCACGCGTCAGTGACCCTGGGGGGTCAAACCCCAGGTCGGTCAAGTCAAACCCCACCGGCGACATGACGCCGGCGAGATCCGAGACGGCGGCGAGAGTGCTTTTTGCCATTCCGGCGACCAAATGGACGGCGGAAGGCATCTACGTGTTGCTGAGGCTGAGCCGCGTCTATTGGTGGTGGTGGTTGGGCTCGAGGTGGCCGGAGTTGACGGCGGCGAGCTCGGCTGCGGTGGCCGGAGTTCGGGTGCGGTCGGGATCAGTGTTGCAGGGGGTTTGGGGAGGCGTTGGTGCGTTCTACGTGCTCCTCGTGATGTGTGGAGCACGATGGCGAGCTCGGTTGGGCGCTACGGCGACCGTGGCCACGACGGCGACATCGCCGGCGGCGTGGAGCTTTCGGTCGAGGTGGAGCTAGGGCCTAGAGGTCGGGAGAGACCAGGGAAGAAGGGGGAATCGCTCCGGGGGCTCACCGCGGTTGCAGTGGGCGTCGAAGCAGGCTCGGGGACGCGCCGGAGACGACGAATTTGACGGCGACGGTGGTCGGAGTCCGAAGAGGGGAACGGCGACGTGGCGGCGATGTAGGGCTTCCGGGGACCCGTGGAGCGGTGGGGAGGAAGAGGGAGTTGTGGCGGAGCTTCTGAGCTAATCGGGGGAGCGAGGGGTGGTCGGAGGCGGTGGCTATGGCGAACGGCGGCGACGGTCATGTTCGGCCGAGCGAGAGAGAGAGCGAGAGAGAGGAAGGAGAGAGCCAGGGAGAGTGAGAGAGAGCAGGGGGAGAGGCGTGGCGTCGTCCAGGGCGTCGAGCGAGGAGGGGAGGCCAGGCAAGCAGGCGAGCAGGTGGCGTGGCGCGGTGGCGCGCGCGCGCGCGCCGGCCACACTCCCCTCCCTCTGTCTGGACGAAGACGACAGAGGAGGGAGGTGGGCTGGGCTGGCTGGGCCAGCCAGCTGGCTGGGCCGCACAGTGGAGGAGCCCAGGTAGGTTTTTCCCCCTTTCTTTTCTGTTTTCTGTTTTTATTTAATATATCTGCAACTTTGTTGAATTAAATAAAATACCTAGACAACTCCAAAAATCACCAAACTACTCCTGGTCCATAGTTGGATTATTTCCAACATGAAACATTTTAGTTTGGAGATATTTGAGCATTTAAATATTTTATATAATTTTAAATGCCCAAATTCAAATAGTTATGATTTAATTCAAAAACCCTAGGATGGCCTAGGAAAATGTGCACCACTTTTGCAGAGGTTCTGAACCAAGACAAAAATGATGGGCATTTTAGAAGGGCATTTCAGGTTCATTGAAAATTATTTTAGTAAACCCTAGTTGGTTTCAGAGGGGACTGGGGGTTCTGTCATCCCCATTTCAGGTTTCTGCTGAAAGAGTAAACATGAT